>NC_056746.1:636813818-636818818 GCF_019279795.1 Protopterus annectens | reverse complement strand
GAATAATATGCTTGTCAGCTAAATGAGCATCTGAAAACAGATGTGAAAATCAGACATGTTCTATATGCTGATATCATGCACACTGCCAGCATATTAAATAAACATGTTGGATAGGAATCCCATCACAGAGTAGATCACTAGGTATTTCAAAAAATGGTAACCATTTACATTGACCTAGATTCACTTTTTTGTGGTTGGCTAGTAACGTAATTGCTACATGACTGTAGTCAATGTTACCCAGGATTGACAGAAGCCACATATAGTGTTGTCTCTGTCCTGTGAGGTCCTGGGGAGCAAAATATGATCTTCCACATGCTATATGAGCATATCAAGGGCCTTGTTCAGCATCAATAATGAAGAAGACTGGGAGACTCCAAGAAAAGTTCATATGTAGATGGTGGAAATATTCTGTGAGCACTTTTTTGTCAAAAATATTTTTGTTTCAAAAATTGAATTTATAACACAAAACACAAAAGCAGTACACAAAACTTTTAAAAGTTTTTACATTTTTCCAGATACACATATGCAACAAAATAAGTATTGAAAAAATTGACAATTGTAGGAACAGTCGTATAACTGGATAAATAGTATCTTGACATTTGAACAGTAATGAGTGGTTGGATCTGGGAAAAGAAGAGCAGCACATTTTACTAATGTTTATTAATGCAGCCTCCGTGATTTTGGCAAGACTAAAACATAAGTGATATAGTATTAAACATGTAATAAGTCACTGTAACAAAGATGATGGTAAATGGAGACAATTTACAAAACAACAGCATTGCTTTTTTAATCTGAATGTAAAAACAATTTAATCCTAGCATCTAGAGTTATTTTGTTATTTAATAGAGAATTTCTCAAAATTCTCACAGTTTATATTATTTATGGTTATCCAGCTGGATGTAATGTGTTATTTAACAAGCATAAAAAGAATGATATAGCCCAAATAATACTTGCTGCATATTTTTTCTGGAAAATATGAAACACTCCCCTGGATTCTGCATGCCTTGCATGGCGTGCAGGATTAGTGCAGGAGCTCTAGCAGGCAATATGTCTGCCGTGTGATCCAGGAACAGCCTGCAGGACCATGCACGAGCGCTCCTGCACTAGTCCTGCATGGACTAAGCACCTGTATACAAATCACCCCACTTGCAGGACAAATCCATGCAAATGAGGTGAATTTGCCATCCAGGAAGCTTGAAACCGGCTGTGCAGGACTAGTGCAATCTGCAGAAATCCAAAACGGAGCCGTGACAGCTCCAAATAAAAGTTGCATATCAATCAGGAAGCACACCAATGGCCAAGTATAAGGTCATTGGCATTGCAAACAGACTAAAAAATAAAAAAAATCAACTTTTATGTTTTTTGCCGATCTCGGTTGTTTAAGCATAGGGCATCGGCGGGCAAATGGGATAGGGGGAAAATAATAAAATAACCCTAAAATAAGCATTCTAACTAAAATCACTATTCTGCCATGAAAGTCAATGGCAGGCAGAAGACAACATGGCCAGTGAGTAGTGGCTGCTAAAGGGGGAGGCTCAGTGTGAGACATGTATCTATGTATTAACAGGCAATCCTATGCAAATGAGGGGAATGATACTGAATCCCAGTTTTCTCCAGCATGCTAGTCAGGTCCCAGCAGTGTAAGAGGAGGAATAGCTTGGTGCAAGCCTAGGAGTTAGCTGACATCAAGGGGGGGGGGGTGTCAGGCATACTGTAATTGGATTGGAGCCCTGTGCCTCGGGTTTGCTCTTAGCTTAGCACAGCTAAGCAAGGGGGTGTGTCTGAATCTGCCTAGCATTCTTTACATTGCCTAAGCAGGTGTGCATGCTGCACACCGGGTTTTAAAGGAAGAAAAAAATAAGTTAAACCAGGAAATAGCAGCACTGTGCACAATTGAGCACTCTCTTTGCGCAGCACGCCCCTGGGCTTAAACAGGGAGGCAATGGGAAGGCAAAACAGCAGTAGGAAGGTAATCAAGGAGAACTAGTATAGCGGGCAGGTGAAATTTATCAGAATCAGCCAATTACACAGGTGGCAGACCAGTCCAGCCCAGAACACTACTATAAAATATGCAAACACCTTCCCATCTGGTTTTTCCCATACTCTACACCACCAGTGTATACAAGCAGGGAACTTTTAACAAACAAAACTATAAAATGAGAGAGTCTGCAACAGGCAACATAGAACAACATGTGCAAGAGTGGAGCACTATAGGGTGGACAGGGACCTCCTACAGAAAATTGTTGAGCTGTGCCGGCCATACCTGACACACCGAACAGACTGAGAGGAACCCATCCTAGTGGATATCAAGGTATGTGTAGGCCTAGGAATACTTGCCACAGGTACCTCCCAAAGCTCAACTGGTGATATCATGGGGATATCACAGGCATCAGCATCCAGAGTATTCCACCAGTTCCTGGATGCCATGTCAGCACATGCCAGTGAGCACGTATATTTCCTCAACACCCGTGAGGTGTTGGCCAGCAATATGCAGCTCTTCCACCAAATAGTAGAATACCCTGAGGTAGTGGGCACTATAGACTGCATGCACATACTCATCAAAGCACCACCTGGTGATCAGGGTAGGGCCTACATAAACCGCAGGGGCCTTCCCTCCATCAACTGCCAGGTCATGTGTGATGCCCAGGGCATTATAATGAATGTGTGTGCTGGCTGCCCTGGAAGCTATCACAATTCCCACATTTGGCATCTGACACAGCTGTACCAGAGATTTGCCAATGGGGACATCCCCTATGGTCACCTAGTGGGGGATGCCGGTTACATACTGGGCTGATGACGCCCATCAGAAATGCGCACACACCTGAACAAGAATGCCATAATGAGGCACATGCACAGACCAGACTTATAATAGAGCATGTGTTTGGGAAGCTCAAGTCATGGTTCTGGTGTCTGGACACATCCGGTGGAGCCTTGCAGTACTCGCCAGCTACATGTACTCAAGTTGTTATGATATGTGCCATGCTACACAGTATGATCCTGTGGAAACAGCTGCAGCAGGAACAACATGAGGCAGGGCCACACAGCCCCCCCCCCCACCAATGCCAAGGCCTGCACAGGCACACAGTGACTCAGAGGAGGAACAACCTGAGCCTGCCACAGTAGGCAGATGGAGGCATGCCCTTTATGCCCTGGCTGTGGCAAAGAGACAACGCATAGCACATACACTGACACAGTAGGGACCCAGTGAATGACACCTCTCTCTGACTCGCACATACAGTAAAAGGGATGCCAAACATGACACTACCTGTGCTCAACCATGTATAGGGAGTGTACTATGTGCATCAACCATAGGCAGCCCTCCAGCACCATCCTCAATCCTAGCACACCCACAAGGTAAGTTAATCAACCTACCAATTGCCAAATGGACTAGAATGTGTCATTACCCATATCTGTGGTATGGATGTGAACATGCAAGGGAATTGGGTGGCTAAATGTTACGGCAGAAGTGGCACCATGACATCTGTAACACATACTGGAGTCACCATAGTAGCCAGTGCTACAGTGGGTGACAAAATCCACTGCAGGAAATGTGCTGGGAGACATGTGTGTCCATATGACTCACACATGCCAGTCAGGGAGGTTCTCATACCCAGCAAAAGTCTCAGCCAGCAGGACAGGTGTAGACAAACCCAAACAGAGCCTGTGCTATGGCCTCTGAATGATGCCTATGGGTAACCTCCCCCCCAGGCTTACACAGACAGACAACAGCAGGTCAGGCAGTGGGATGTTAGTTCTGAAGGGTAGGAAGTCAGACACTAATATGTAGGGCAACCAAAGTTAAGACCTGTAGTACACTGATATGCCTCTAGTCAGTATGATAGGTTAGAATATAGAATGAAATGGAGTACCTGGCATACCAGTATAGTCATAGCAAATGTGTGCAAGTGCCAGGTATGCCCGCCATCCTATATAGATATATAGAAACTGTAAGGTGTGCCCCCTCAGTCATGTGTAGAAATGTAGAAACAGTCAGGTGTGCCCCCTCAATACTGTGTAGAAATGTAGTAACAGTCAGGTGTGCCCCCCCAATCCTGTGTAGAAACATAAAAACAGTCAGGTTTGTCCCCCCACAACCCTATGTAGACATGTAGAAACAGTCAGGTGTGCCCCCCAATCCTGTGTAGAAATGTTGTAATAGTCAAGTGTGTCCCCCAATCCTGTGTAGAAATGTGGTAACAGTCAAGTGTGCCCCCCAATCCTATGGAGAAATGTAAAAACAGTCAGGTGTGTCTCCCCACAATCCTACGTAGAAATGTAGTAACAGTCAGCTGTGCCCCCCCACGCTTATGTAGACATGTGAGAACAGACAGGTCTGTCCCTTCCCCCAATCCAGTGTAGAAATGTAGTGAAACTCAGATATGCCCCCTCAATCCTGTGTAGAAATGTAGTAACATGTATAAGTAGGTATAATACGAGTGGAGCACAGATGGCCAGAGGTGGCCAAGGTAGCAGGGCAGATTGTAGCATCTGCACAATATGCAGGTCTGTGTGTGTTAGGATGGTGTGTGTTTCATAATGTGTGAGAGTGGTCAGTATGTATGCATGTTGAGGTAAGACCTGGTGGCCATTGCCCACTACTGCTGATAACAGGGACAAGCCCTCAAGACTGCAGTGCCAAAGACAATCCCGACCAGTATAACACATGCTAGCAGTAAGCCATTGTAAATGTATGGTGGCAATATGTGTCACCATTTGAAAGACTGACATGGCATGGCTGTTAGGCTAGATATACAAGAAGTACACAGGGGAAAGTACCCCAGACATACAGTATATTGTGTCACTGTGAAATGGTGACACCCTTGGATTTGTACATATAGGTATGCATCACAGTAACAGAACCTGTAGTAGGGGATACCGGTGATGTCTGCCTGAACACCTGCAGATCACAAAAGAGGTAGAACTGATGTATTGGGAAACAGCTGATGTACCTGCACATGCTAGCATAACTGCAATGCCCCATGCATATCTGTGTCTCAGAT
>NC_056746.1:636726318-636808818 GCF_019279795.1 Protopterus annectens | reverse complement strand
GTGTGTGTGTGTGTGTGTGTGTGTGTGTGTGTGTGTGTGTGTGTGTGTGTGTGTGTGTGTGTGTGTGTGTGTGTGTGTGTTGTATGATGTGTATGATCACATTCACACTCACTACAACCCCTATTGGCATACTGAAGCATGTTGTCCAATGTCAGACACCTCAAGATACCCTTTGCTTATATAACCTCTGTATGACCCCTGTGGTGCATGTGATACCTGCACAGTAATGTGTTGTGGCAATCTCACTAGTGATGAGTTGTATTCCTGGCCCTGCCATGTGTGTGTCAATGTGTGTGCATCCCTGTGAGAGTGTGACTGTGTTGATACTGGCACCTGTTCATGCAGACAGGCACATGTACTACACCTACAATATAGCTACAATATCCCTGTTGCAGATGCCACTCACCATCTCATATACGTTTTGAGGGCTCCTCAACATGTAACCTATGTGGCGCATCCAATAGCTGCATAGAAATGTGGTAGCGCTACATAGTCATCAGGGGTTTGATACCCTGTTCTGGTAGGTGTGTGACACAAACATGCTTAAGTTTTACTCTCCCACCCTTCCCTGACTTTACTTTGCCTCTGTCTGCCTCTCTCACTCCCTCTCTGGTGGATGAGGAGACCTACACCTGATTTGCCTGGGCAGCAGCATGTGTATTTAAATTGATGATCATGGTCAGCTGATGGCCACTGCATGAATTGCAGACCTCCTCTAGCTGATTGCATGTGGGACAGCAGTGGTAACATTCCAACTGCCAATTGCATGGAAACACACTCCAATATCTAGGAACATCATGTTGGTGTTGGGCCTTTTCATTCACTGTGAGCAGGAACTCATTCTGTAGTTTGGCAAACAGCATTTCAGATGGATTGGGGATTTACCTCAAATAGCATATACTGTGGAAACAGGACAACACACAGGAGGGGGATATGCCTGACCTGACTACAGACTGTAAGTGCTGCTATACTGCATTTGGAGTAATGTTGGTTTAATATGGTGTGTGTGGATTTGGCTATCCTACATGTTTTAATAACTGCCATGTCAGTGCTATGTTTATGACAGAACCCCATCTGTTGGGTCCTCTGCAGACAGGGCAGTGCGTGGTGCCTTTTGCTTTATGTGTTACCCAAAGAGCACCTGTCTGTGGACTGCAGAAGGTAGTTTGATGACTGCAGTCTGTAGATGGTGACAGACGGGAGAGTTACTGACTTCACATCCCTCATAGGACATATGCTGCAACAAACCTTGTTACAACAGTAAATGTATGAGGTTATAACAGCAACATGTCAATATTGGCCCTGTGTATGTGCCTCCAGCCACAACTCTGTCAATATTTGTACATATGTCATGCAGTAAGAGGTGCATATGTGCTGTACACCATAATTAGTGGCATCATAACTGATAACAAGCCAGTGAGATATCAGACTGCTACACATGTTATGTATAGTAGGGGTTATATCTGATGACATCACCTGGACATTCTGTGGTTGTGTGTACAATACTGAGGTCTGTGTACGTAAGGTGAATGTCAGCAGCGTGTGTATTGATAATATTACTTTGTACTTTGGTCTGTGTACAGAATGTGGTAGATGTCATTGTTCTTGGTCCCATTCTATCAGATGTTACACGCTACTCCTGTATGTTACCCTATTGGCTTACATGTTTGTAGGGCCATACACACACATGTCCCAAACCACAGACAGGCATCGGACCACACTGTGTAGTGGCCCAGTATATGTAGGGTTAGTGTGTGAGTGGCACATTTAAGGATGGTGTTGAACAAATAATCCATATACTGTAATATAACGCTACCTTACAATACATGGCTGTGTTCACATTGGCTGTGGATATGCACTTTCACACTGATGTATTGTACTCTGTGCTTTGACATGCCTGTAGAGACTGCTATATATGCATGTACATGTGCATTCCCCCATAAGAAATGTAGACCAGTGTTAAGCCAGTCTGCATGTAGCCTGCACAGTGTTTTGTTACATGCCTAACAGCTTAGTGCACATACCCAGTGAGATGTCATATGCAGATACTTGCCAGATGTACTGATGCTGGTCATCCCTTAACAGTCATGTATGTCATACAGAGCAGTGGGATGTTGTACAGATGTAGGTCAATATCTAGTGGGTAGTATGTGGCCATGACACCTCTGTACCAGTGGTTATTATGTGTCAGGACAGACAGGGGTGTATGAATACATAACCTATGGGGCAAATGTATACCAGTCATTACGTGTTATACCCATCTACATGGCTGTTAATATCCACATTGTCAGGCTTGGTCCATATGTCTTGTATTAAGGGGTTCTGGGTACACCTCTGGACTGTCCAGAGTGTGTCAGAATGCCCACATATATAAACCAATATCTCTGCTGTAGTCCACAGGAGCATTACGTGCTAGCAGCAGTACTGTACTATGATGCCCTTGGGATGCCTGTCAGTAGCCAAGGGAGCACATTTTAAAAGCAGATGTGACCTCCCACACACACCATGTCTGTGAAGACAATCCCTATTACAGTACCAATAGTCTAAAAATATACTTGCTATACACACCTGACATCCCCTTGCACTGTGGATTTGGGACTATAGGGACTGAGATAGAGCTACCCTCCATGTTCAGGACATATGGTGAAAATATATGTATATATAATTATCCAGATATCTATATAGATATATACACATATACATATCAACAAATATAGATGGATATGTATATGTACATATATCTATATATATATATATATATATATATATATATATATATATATATATATATATATATTTACATATAAATACCCAGATATATACATATACAGAGCAATATATGTCTACACATATACAGATAGAGATACACATGCACATATACATATGGATATCTACATATATGTTGACAGTAGTTGGTATATCAGAATAGATATGTATGCACATATAGTTAAAGATATCTACATATATACCAACATAACTAGGCATATCTGTACACATAGGATGTGCATACATATAGCTATATAGACATATATCTATATATACATATACATATATCTATATATATATATATATATATATATATATATATATATATATACATATCTATATATACACATATCTATATATACATATATGTGTATATATATATATATATATATATATATATATATATATATACATAGAAATCACTCTGGTGGTGCTGCAGTAGCGTTGTCGCCTCACAGTAAGACGCTGTCCGGTTCGATTCTCAGCTAGAGCGTCTTCTGCGTGTAGGCATGTGTGAATGGGCGTACCTTCGTTGAAGGTTGTGCATAAGGCCTGGCAAGCCGGTACGTAAAAATCAACTGCCAATCATTAGCGGACTGGAGTTCTGCTGTGGCGACCCCTAACCAGGTAAAGCCGAAAGACACAAACAATATATATATATATATATATATATATATATATATATATATATATATATATATATATATATATATATATATATATATATATATATATATATATATGTACATATGAAGAGATGTACACATGGCCATATATATGTAGCACTATACAGATGTGTATACAGACATATGTATGAGTATACATGTGTATGTACATGTAGACATATATAGACCTATTATATGCATACAACCATATTCCTGTCACGAGTAAAAGTCACGGTTGTGTATACACTCCCACATGTATTACACCATATGTATCTGCTATGTGCACATTATGATAAAACAACATATGTGATGCAACAGTCAGATTAATAACAAGGACTACATAATTTAGGAACTAAAGGCAATTGTTCAATACTACTCAGTATATTGACAGCTATATTGGTAAAACAACAGCTGTTTTCACAGTGGTCATGGCATAGTGCTTAAGTACTGTGACTTCAGTGTAAAGGGTCCTGGGTTCAAGACCTGCAAGGGCTGTTCATTTTGTTGCAGGGCAGAACAAGGGTTGTCAGATACAAAATGGTTAAGGCAGTTTTGTGATACTTTAAGCATATTTGTGCGGGTTTGCGTAAAGCTAAGCAGTGCTAAGCTATGGGTAAACGTATAGGCACTTACACAGTGGAGGCAGTGCTTACCAGTGCACAAATCAGCTTACATCTCCCATTAGCATACTGTACATGTCAGGGGACATTCTGCATGTAACATGTAACCTGGGACAGACCTCACCCTAAATTCTGTGTGGTGAGTGCAATGTAAGCCACACACTTCAGTATCACTACATAGCTAGGTAGGGGTCTATTCCCAGTGTTGCCAAGTAACAGTATGCATGTATGTGGATGGGTCTAGCTCAGGTTGCAGGGTATACATGCCTCAGCGGGCCACCTGTCCATGTGGCACAGGCAATAATCGGTTCAGTAACCTGTGAAATATGTTTGGCTGTACCCCAGATATGTCACAGCCATGGTGTCACCACAGTGACATACCCCGCTGTGGAATATGACTGCAGACCATCCTCGTGCTGACACATGTACACCTACAACACAAACGGATAACATAATAGGGATTGCAATCAACCAGTTTTACTAACAGCTATAATGCATCATTGCTGGATGGTTACTCTACCCACCAAATATGCATTACACTCTACTCCCTGCAACATGTTACACTGCTGTACTGTGGTACATTGTAGTACAGTCACCATGTGCATCAGAACCATATCAGCCTGTCTCTGCATAGATGGTATGGATGACAGGGATGTGGCACAGGTATCAACATATGGACAGGGCATCCTAGTGCTGACACATGTACACCTACAACACAGAAGGATAACATTATAGAGACCACAACTAACCAGTGTTACTAACAGCTATAAGGCATCATTGCTGGATGGCTACACTACCGGCCAAATATGCATTACACTCTACTCACTACAACATGTTACACTGCAGTACTGTGGTACACTGTTGTACAGTCACCATGTGCATCAGAACCATATCAGCCTGCCCCTGCATTGAAGGTATGGATGACAAGGATGTGGCACAGGTATCATCATATTGACAGGGCATCTTAGTGCTGACACATGTACCCCTACAACACAAATCGATAACATTATAGAGACCACAACCAACCAGTGTTACTAACAGCTATAAGGCATCATTGCTGGATGGCTATACTACCTGCCAAATATGCATTACACTCTACTCCCTACAACATGTTACACTGTAGTACTGTGGTACACAGTTGTACAGCCACCGTGTGCATCAAAACCATATCAGCCTGTCCCTGCATTGATGGTATGGATGACAGGGATGTAGCACAAGTATCAACATATGCACAGAGTGTACTGTTGGTTTGCCAGAAGCCAAGGGTGGGACATACATTTGACACCATGCATGTGGGGGAGGGGTGTACTGTTGGGAGCTGGGTGAGGTGATGTGGGGTGTGTTGGTATGAGGTTGCCATAGGCGTGTTTGCATATTGTGTGGGTATGCATGCACACAGTTCTGCCATGTGGCTGCCCTACACAGGTGTTTATGGACAGCTGCAGACCATATCTGGCAGGGTGTGCAGTTCACTGCCTCCAGCCATGGACACGTGGACTGTGCCTGCCAGGGATTCCACGGGCACATCCAGGTACAGGGCTTGATGTGCTACTCTCACCTGCTGATGACATTTGTCTGCTGGTTGCAGGTCTTTCCTGGGACTGGCCAGGGCCATGTGCATGTGGCCTGCTGTGGTGTGGTGTGGACAGCACACCCCCCACACTGCTAAGGGCTGCTACTGCCACTATGGGTGCCCCTTGGTGTCCTAGCATGTCCACGTTGACTGCCAGCTGTTGGCGTTGCTGGCCTACATCCACGTGGCCATTGCCACAATTCCACCTCATGTTCAAGCATGGACAGATCATGGTCAATGATGGCCATCATCTCACCAGACCATCTATCCATGAACTCAGTTAATCCATGGATGGCACCAGCCAGTTCATGGGTGTTGTCATTTGAAGATGTGAGAGCAGCCCTCTGCAGCCTCAGGTCCTGTCTGTGATAACATTCTATATGTGCCTGCGCCACTATGGCAGCTTGAAACATGCTTCTGCTGGTACCAGCTATGTTGCCTCTGCCAGGGGCGTGATGTCCAGCGGCCCTACCACAAGCACCCTGGGACATCTGCCTATGTGGTGGCCTGCCAGACATTTGGCTATGCCTGCTGCAACCAGACACAGTAGGCATGGTAACCACACATCCCTGTGCACTAATACCAAAAGGCAGCTGTTCCTCTGCTATGGCCACTGGTAATGGGGTATGTGTAGGCACTGAAACTATGTGCGAGGTTGGGGTGGCTAAAAGGGGGATGTCAAATGTTGGCACAGTGTTGGCCCCTGAAAACCCCACCTGTGCCTCAACAGTACTATCATCATCTTTGGTGTCTGTTTGGACACCAACATCAGTTTGCATGCAGGAGGGACACTGACCCACCTCGCCACCTGTGGGGGAAAACAATAAACGCACTTTAAAACCTGTACAGCATTGCCTAACAGTACACACACACACACACACACACACACACACACACACACACACACACACACACACACACACACACACACCTCTGTAATAACTACATGTCCATGGGTTTACAGACAGTCCCACATATATGTCCATGTGTTACCTCATCCTGCATCACACTTGTTAACATACAGACATTGATACCACTCATTAATATCTCAGCCTCTAAATGCCCACACAAGCGGCTACAACACAAGGCCTGTTCCAACTTTACCTGCCTGACCTGTGTGTAGTCGTTTTACATGGCATCACTGCTGTCATTTGATATGCATCCTCTGTATGTCTGGGCATGATGTGCATGGCTCCTATATGTGTAGGCTACTATGTTGTATCCATAATATCTCATACTGGTGTGTCATGTGTATGTAATGCTCAGTACATGCCAGATATGCTGCTCCTTCAGCCTATAATGTGACAACTGTAATATCTGGATACACTCCCTGATGTTGACTAGTACTTTCCCAATGCATCTGTAGTGCTGTATGTGTGGGTTGTAGGTGACCTCTCTGCTGACTGCGATATTAAGGGTGTACCTGGTGTCTAACTTCCCTCTGGATGTCTATTCCATGCTATAGACCATATTATACTATTTGCTGTCCTGTGATTGCACACATGACAGGTATTCCTGGTGTATAATGTGGCAGTTCATGTCCATGTACTGCACAGTCCCAAAGGGAGGTACAACTGTATGAACACACCACAATCTCATATGGGCATACATGGCCACCCATACAAACACACACATGCACACATGCATCCTACATGCATCTACCTCCCTCCACTTCACCAGAGCGACCCTGCACACAAACTAACTAACCACCAGGATGCACACAAACACACACACACACACACACACACACACACACACACACACACACACACACACACACACAGGTGAGGTTGCACAATGATAGTGCACACAGTCCTCCCATTACCCATCTGTCAACATGCAGAATTTATGGTACAGAACAGCATCCAGTTCAGCTATAGTCAGTCCATGCTAGCAACAGTATACATGCATGTGATGTATGTACTGTGTCACGAGGTGATGCCCCTTCCCCTGGATACCACTGCACCCGTGTACACAGTATTGCTGTGCATCTGTTCTGCACCCTGCCATGTACTGTGCACCACAACTCACAGGTGTACAACCCATTGCAGAATGTGTAGTACTCTGTCAGTTATGTCAGCTTTACTTCTCACAGCCCCTATGTTTTTCACCAACACATACCTGGGATAATATGTGGACAGTTGTCATTGGTGAATGCCTGATGCCTGATTTACAGCTGTCAACATCAACAGACCATGTATGACCAATCCATTACTCTTACACTGACAACCATCAGAGCATACCATGGCTATGAAGGGGTGTACACACCTTTTATTGATTTGACACACACATCCTTGATCTGCCATGGGACCACCTCACCACATATCTTAGCAGTACATGAGCCTGATATGTGACATATGTCCTGTACTTTCACATGCAGTGTTTACAGATTGTCTTAGGTGTGTGGCTGCTGACCACAATGCATACACATCATGTGGGCATATGTGTACACATCATTATCATGACAGTTTATTGCACCTCTTGTTGTGTGTACTACAGCAGTCACTAGTACTGGCAGTGGTATACCAGCGTGGGCAATTGCATTTGCCAGTGTATGTTCAGTCTGCCCTGCACATGTCCCCCTATTCTGCATAATTGCAAGGTCTACTCATGTGCACATCTCATGGTGTACACACACTGCCATCACTATTGCTGTGTGGGTAGGGTTACGGCTGCCACAGGTCCTGAAGCTATGTGCAGATAGAGCCATTCATAGCATCCTTAGGTTCCCTGATACAATGCACTAGTGTGTCATGCTGACACCCCCCTCCATGTCCTTTTTGCAGATGCATGACAAGTAAGCCCTACACATGTGTGTCACTTTGCAATGTCCCATACACTGAACACCACATGTTGCAGCCTAGTCCCAGCTGATAATGAGGACTAACTGGATAACAATGGCTAGAGTTACTCCACTTTAATAAAAACAGTTCTTCAGGAATAGATAGGACAAGCGCTTTTGCATAAAATAAATGCTTCCTCAGATCCTCATATTTAACAAAAACAGTACATACTATATATAATACAAATTGACCAATCACAATGATAAAAAATGGAGCCAAAATGACATCAACATTGATTGGGGAGTACTACAGCCTACATTATTTGTGCTTGTGAACCTTTAACGTCCACCATTTAAGGGCAGTTTTAATACTAACACAATTGTTAAGGCCAGGAAATCTATGTGCTTGCATCCTTAGAATCCATTTTAACTCATTCTGTTCCAAATAGTTATTCACATGACCTCATCTCAAAGTCCTCAACTACAAAGGAAGTTTCACCTGGCTCGAAGGAGCGTATGCAAGAGAAATGGAATACCATTATTAGATGTCAAGATAATCCACTTTTAACATTATCATTTGGCCAAGAATCATCACCTATAATACTACAGGAGTCTGGTGAGTTAAAGACTTTTTCCAAAAATCTTAGAGTTCTAGAAAATGACTTATATAAACTAAAATGCTATACCTGGCAATGGTTACATTTGGAGGCATGCCTTCATTTTCGTGTTATACCAAGAGGCATGTGCGTTTTATGCATGCCAACTTGTGTAGATGTTCATCCTGATCTCCTCAAGAGATGGTAGCAATTAAATTTGGACTGTGGTTTCAACTACATTAAATTAATATAACACAAGGAAAATACACCACCGTTAAATCTGGTAAACGCAACTGTCCCAATAGGTAATAAATAAAGCACTCAGAAATGTGTGGGAGGTTGCGAAGCGATCTTAAACAATCTCAGAAATGAACCTGTCACAAAAATGCACGCGATCCACAAATGTTAAGACTCCACAGATTTATTGTTCTAGAGACAAACTTCCGATAAGCGCTTTCACTACAAATAGCTTCATCGGATCCTTTTCATAGTAACAAAAGCAGGACCTTACACATATATAGCAGATGAAACAATTAAAGCAATTAAACAATTAGCATCATTGTGATTAAAAAAGTATTGTGTTTAAAGTAATATGTTTAAAATGATGTGTTTAAAAAAGCGCATGAATTTATCCGGGGCACTTTTAAAATTATTACATAGAATAGTTTTACAAACTTAATAAAAACTATACTTATAAAATATATGTTTAGTAACTATACAGAACTTTATATACTCTAAAGCAATTGTACTCAGTAGGTACAATGTATAGATATACATGTCTAAGTATTACATATATGCATATAGTCTTGTGTGTATTATGCATGCAAACTTAGATATTACTATGTTATATATGAGGCATGAAAATCATTTCACATTCCTCTGCTGTCATCATTTGGGTTTTATAGAGGCTATTTCATTGAGCCCAGACCCTTTATCAGCTCTTAACATAACTATCCATTCACTTTCCTTACTTTCTGTGAGGTTCCTGATATCTCCACCCCTATTACTGGGAGTCAAAACCTCAAGAATTCTAAACAAAAAACTGTGTGATTCCCCAAATAATGTGATGTGCTTAGCCAATGCATTGTGGCTCGATCTTTTCCTAATGTGATATAAATGCTCACATATTCTGTCTCTGAAGGTACGATTCGTCTTACCCACATAAAAAGACAGGCATACCTGGCATACTGATAAATACACCACATTAATGCTCATACAATCAGCATCTGCATTGGTTCTAAACATAGTTTTTAAATCAGGGTGAAAAAAAGTTGTATTGGTGTCTATGAAGGAGCAGAAATTACAATGGCCACAAGGCTTGGTATGTCCATATCCCCTAGCTCCAATTTCAGATTTAGTGGAACATAATATTCTCTTCAAGTTCTTCTTATTCCTGAATAAAAAACTTGGCCTATCACCCACTATCTCTTTCAGGTCACTATCAACCTGCAGGATATCCCAATGTTTTGTGATAATCCCCCTTATTTCAAGATAATCCGAACAGAAGGGCGTTGTGAATTTGACATACCTATCAAAGTTATTCTCTTTAGTTATCCCATTAATACTATGGGGTCCAAAATAAGGTGTAGCTATAGATGAGCGTAATTCATTGGCTTCTGCCAAATGTACCATTATTTCATTTGTATGGTATCCTCTATCTATCAACCTTCCCTTCAGGTCATAAATTTCTGACATAAAACCTTCATCAGTTGGATTCAACCTGGATGCTCTGATTGCTTGACCTTTCATAACATTCTTGAAAACAAAGGGTGGGTGCATTCTCGATCTCAGGAGTAAGGAATTACTGTAGCAGGCTTTGCGGTATACACCAGTATTTATAAAACCATTGGCTAGTCTCTCCACAAATATATCCAAAAATTCTATTTTCTGAGTAGAAAATTGCATTGTGAATTTGAAACAATTTGTCAAGTTATTCATTACAAGGAACATTGATTCTAGTTCATCTATACTCCCATTCCAAAGAATAAACAAATCATCGACAAAACGTCGATAAAAAACAACATGCTTTCTAAATAGGGTTTCAGAGAAGAGAACATGTTCTTCCCAATAGGCTAAAACCATATTGGCGTAGCTATTAGCACAAGGCCATCCAGTTGTCTATATGTGACATCCTTGAACATAAACAAATTATTCTCCAAAACAAGTTCTAAAAAATGAACTATAAGGTCTATGGATACTGTGGTATAATCACTGTGTTCTTTTAAATAGTCAGTTATATAAGCAAGTCCTAGGTTGTTGGGAATAACCGTAAATAATGATTGTACATCAAAGGTGGCAAACAAAAATGTATCAGTGCTGTCAAATTGTTTGATGTTCTCATATAACTCAACTAGAAACTGTTTTGAATCTTTTAATACAAATTTATTGTTGTTCAATACCCTTCTTAGATATTTATCCGTATAAACGGATAAATGCTCAGTAACCCACCCCCGGCCTGAAACTATTGGTCTCATGGGTGGGTTATGAGCGTCCTTATGTATTTTAGGTAGACCATTTATAATGGGAATCACAGGTATTTTAATGACTAGATAATCATATAGATCTTTATCTATTAGTCTGCTCTTATGGATATCAAGTAAGGTATCCTTGACGTATCTAATTATATCCTGTACTGCCTCTGTAGAAATGGGTTCATAATAGATGTCATTAAGCATGCACTCCATAGACGTCTTATAACTCTCAGTGTCCATCACAACTACTCGACCACCCTTGTCGGCTGGTCTGATGGTGATGGTTGTATCATTCTGTAGTTTCATGAGACTAATTCTTTCCTTATAAGTCAGATTATCCTTCATTCTAGCCCCATTTTTGATGTTACCATTACCATGATATTTATGTATCTCATCCTCTGTTAATTTCGAGAATGCCTCTATGAGTGGGTGTTGTATGGGTACAAAATCACTTAGGTTTTTAAAAGAAAACTCTCTTGTGTTATCTGTCCCATTATTCTCTCCTTTATACAAATACTTCAACATTACATTCCTACAGAATATTTTTAAATCTATAACAGTGTCAGCCAGTCTACTCTTGCTCCTAGGTATAAAGTTGAGTCCTTTACTCAATAAATTAATGTCATCTGAAGTCAGTGTAACACTAGATAGATTATAGACTAATTTTTGCTGTTCCACATTTTCTTTAGGGTGTGATGGGGTTGTGGTTCCCCTGAGTATTTCCTCTTCTGCCTCCCCCTGCTCATGGACCGCATTCTCCGTGGTCCCTTCTCTAATCGAATTGGGAGGGGAAAAGAAATATCAGTGTTATTCAATTTATCTAGGTGACCTTTCATTGTTTTTGGTCTGACCACTGTCTCAGAGCCTTGTTTAGTTATGTCAGGTTTGCTTTTAATTATCTGTATCTCAGGGTATAAATTACTATTATACCATGACCCCCCCCCAAAACGTGCACGCTGATTGGCCAGTGTGCCCGTTGTAAATCGAGTTATACTAATGGAAAAAGGTCCGGTCGCCCGGACTTTTTTCCATTAGTATAACTCGTTTTTTTAAAACACTGTCTCTCTATGTTAAATGGGTTTAACATAGCGAGACAGCTTTAAAATAAGCAACGGAGATCTCCGTTGCTTATTTTAAAGCTGTCTCGCTAAGTTAAACCCATTTAACATAGCTAGACAGTGTTTTAAAAAAAAGCAATGGAGAAAGCAAGATCTCCGTTGCTTTTTTTTAGTGTTTCGCTATGTTCAATGGGTTTAACATAGCGAGACAGTTTTAAAATAAGCAACGGACATCTCTGTTGCTTATTTTAAAACTGTCACGCTATGTTAAACTCATTTAACATAGCGAAACATAAAAAAGCAACGGAGATCTTGCTTTCTCCGTTGCTTTTGCCCATAGCTCTGATGTACTGCGCAGCGCGCAGTACATCAGAACTGCCGGATGCCAGACATCTGCGGAAGGGCAGCAAACAGGCATTATACTATGCCATTATTTAAGAAAAGTAATAGTTTCTTTTCTTAAATAATGTCATGGTATAATAGCAATAACCCACTTCTGGGTGTGGGTAATGCTAAATTTACCACGGTTGGCTTTGTTTGGTCCCTCGGGCTTCGCCCTCGGGACCAAACCATGCCAACCGTGGGTAAATTTAGCATTACCCACACCCAGGCATGGGTTATTGCTATATTAGATTCCATAGAGGGATGCATCAAATGTATAACATCAGTAGAATCTGTATTTAAACAAGCTGTATTTAAAAAAGCGCATGAATTTATCCTGGGCACTTTTAAAATTATTACATAGAATAGTTTTACAAACTTAATAAAAACTATACCTATAAAATATATGTTTAGTAACTATACAGAACTGTATATACCCTAAAGCAATTGTACTCAGTAGGAAAAGATCGAGCCACAATGCATTGGCTAAGCACATCACATTATTTGGGGAATCACATAGTTTTTTATTTAGAATTCTTGAGGTTCTGACTCCCAGTAATAGGGGTGGAGATATCAGGAACCTTACAGAAAGTAAGGAAAGTGAATGGATAGTTATGTTAAGAGCAGATAAAGGGTCTGGACTCAATGAAATAGCCTCTATAAAACCCAAATTATGACAGCGGAGGAATGTGAAATGATTTTCATGCCTCATATATAACATAGTAATATCTAAGTTTGCATGCATAATACACACAAGACTATATGCATATATGTAATACTTAGACATGTATATCTATACATTGTACCTACTGAGTACAATTGCTTTAGAGTATATACAGTTCTGTATAGTTACTAAACATATATTTTATAAGTATAGTTTTTATTAAGTTTGTAAAACTATTCTATGTAATAATTTTAAAAGTGCCCAGGATAAATTCATGCGCTTTTTTAAACACATCATTTTAAACATATTACTTTAAACACAATACTTTTTTAATCACAATGATGCTAATTGTTTAATTGCTTTAATTGTTTCATCTGCTATATATGTGTAAGGTCCTGCTTTTGTTACTATGAAAAGGATCTGATGAAGCTATTTGTAGTGAAAGCGCTTATCCGAAGTTTGTCTCTGGAACAATAAATCTGTGGAGTCTTAACATTTGTGGATCGCGTGCATTTTTGTGACAGGTTCATT
This sequence comes from Protopterus annectens, assembly GCF_019279795.1. Lineage (NCBI taxonomy): Eukaryota > Metazoa > Chordata > Ceratodontiformes > Protopteridae > Protopterus > Protopterus annectens. The sequence goes on along the minus strand of NC_056746.1, from coordinate 636,794,711 downwards.
TCTGAGACTGTTTAAGCTCGCTTCGCAACATCCCTCACATTTCTGAGTACATTAAATTAATGATAGAGTACTTTAAACCTTTAGAAAACCAATCGTTAATACAAACTGAACAACAACATGCCGATCTATTGATGCGCTTTAAGGGGGAGTTATACAATAGTAGAATCAACAATGTCCACTCTAACATCACCATATATGAGACAAGACTTAGACAAATAAAACAGAAGAAATTGCAGAGGGATTTTGGCGATTTTTCGTCAGGTAATGTGTTTGTGTGGCCGAGACATACAAATGAGCAGCATTCTGATGTTAGGAATGGTGACCAATGGAGAGCTGTAAGAGCGACGCTGGAATCCAGAGAGAAGGGACTACATGACACACCCTCGCCTTCGACCAATAACATCATGTCTGATACAGCTAACAGTACAGCTGAGTTGGCTTGTGCCTTGACACAGAGTATTAACATTAATCTACTGGTCATCAATCAAGATGATAATAATACACCTCCTCCTAACCAGCAACTATGGAATCGTCAACACAATAATTACATATCAATGGGTGCTAGACCTAAACAATCCGGTCCATTTAATATGGAAAATATTTTACCACTTCCTGTGCCGTTGAAGAGACCGCAATACACACATTCAACCAGCAGGGGGAGACAGAAGAGAAAGGTATCTAGAGAGAGAGAGAGAGATACGATACAACAGAAGATGAAACATTAGGAAACTTAATAGTGAATCTGTCTAACTATCATTTGGACCAGCTTGAAAGAACTATGCTAAACAAAGGATTAACTTTTGTTCCGGCAACCATGACTAGGGAAGTGATGTTTTAATTGACCTGAGGCTGTTTGCGAGAAGAATAGCATGAAAATTGATTTTTGGTGATTCACAAGATACATTTAATCCTACATATAAAAGGCCTAGTACATTTTCACCAGATCTACCAGCTCATGTCAAATATTAATGAACACCAAGCTTTGCAAAATTTGATACATAATACAGAACTATCAGACCATCTGATAAAGGTGGTGCGATTGTCGTAATGAACACCAATGACTACTTGCATGCAATGTCTTATCTACTGAATGATGCTGACATTTACTGCTTGATAGATTGGCCACAATACAGAAGGATTGTTAATTATGTAGGAGAATGTCTATATGATTTATTTATGAACGGGGAAAGTAATAAAGAGCTTTATTAGTTTTTTCATGTACCTTCTCCAACGATACCTGTTATCAAGGGACAGCCAAAGATCCATAAGTCATTGATTACTCCACCAATGAGACCTATAGTAGCTGGAGGGATTTGGGTAACTGAACCCCTATCCATCTATTTGGAGGGCCAATTGAGTCCTGTAGTTTTCTCCATTGGCACCATCCTGAAAGATACTACACACTTCCTACATGATTTATTAGAATTTACTGATACGAATGATGTTACTCCTCTATTAATGGTTACAATGGATGTTAAGAATCTCTTCACCTCCATACACAATGATTATGGGGTGGAGGCGATCAGATATATACTTAGCAAAGATGAACATAAAACACATCATAACATTGGTCTAATTTGTACACTATTAGATTTAATTTTGCATAACAATGTGTTCAAATTCGAAGAACAACTATTCCTCCAGAAATAGGGTGTTGCTATGGGCACCCCATGTGCCAATTCGTACCCGAATTTGGTTATGTACTTCTGGGAATGTAACTATTTGTATGATAGTGCTTTAAGTAGAGGAATCAGATTCTAAAGGCATTTTGTGGATGATGTCTTTATTCTGTATGATATTGCCACAGTCAGAGTGCTACGTAGACAGCCCACCCCCTTTGTGACTAACTACACTAGCATTAATAAGATGGTAAGAGATATAATACAGAGACATTGGTATCTTTTAACACTGGATAAGAAAATTGTCAATTTTGTTGGAGCAACACCAGTCTTTTCTTATAGAAATAGTCAAAATCTAAAACAGGTACTATGTAATGACAAGAAAGCACAGAAGAACAAGGACCAAAGGCTAGGACATACCCTTGCAGGCATTGTTCTGTATGCAAAGTGTTAAGCAAGGAACAGGTATTTGAACATCCTACCCTAGATGTTGAGTTCAAACCGAGATTCCATGCTGATTGCACCACTATGCATTTGGTATATTTGGCTACATGTGACTCTTGCCCATGTTTTTATTTGGGGAAAATTATCCAAAAACTAAGAGACAGGGTCCTTAAACATCTCTCAGATATAAGAAAGGGTGACATTAATAATGCATTATCCAAACATCAGCTAGAATTTTCTAAACACCAATTTTCATTTAGGGTGTTGCAATGTATACACAGGACTTTGAGAGGAGGTGATGCGAATAACTATTTGGAACAGAATGAGTTAAAATGGATTCTAAGGCTGCAAGCACATAAATTTCCTGGCCTTAACAATTGTGTTAGTATTAAACCCGCCCTTAAAGGGCAGAAGTTAAAGGTTCACAAGCACAAATAATGTATGATTTAGTACTCCCCTATCAATGGTGATGTCATTTTGGCTCCATTTTTTATCATTGTGATTGGTCAATTTGTATTTTATATAGTATGTACTGTTTTTGTTAAGTATGAGGATCTGAGGAAGCATTTGTTTTATGCAAAAGTGCTTGTCCTATATATTCTTGAAGAACTGTTTTTATTAAAGTGAAGTAACTCTAGCAGTGATTATCCAGTTTTTTTTTATGAAGATTTATTTTCTCTACCTGGATATTCAGTTTGCACTGGTAATTTTCTTTTTTAGATAATGTGGACTACTGTAATGCCTTATGCCGTAGTGTATTTCTGCAGCAGTTGCCATTGTCCTACAGGTATATACAGTTGTGTTGCACTGTATATGGGTGTTGTTCCAAACATGCCCCTACTGTGGGCCATGTCTACCACCAGTATGTTACTCCCTGCGCACACATTCTGCAATGACAGGATGTTAGTTATCATGCAAGTGTCTGACATATCCTTCTAATACCCCATCATGGTCACCCCTGTGACACCATGCATTTCACAGCAACAATCCATGCACATGTACAGCATGCATTCTGGGTAGGTGTGTTAGATGTGTGCATGGAATATACCATCGCCATTACATGCCCAGTGTGTTGGCAAGCATCTACCTAAAACATACTCACCAGCTACAGGCTGCTGCTTTGGTGGTATCCGGGAGGGACCTACATAAGAGGGTGAGAGATGCAATGTCAGTGGCTGTACCTGTTGCATTGCTACAGGGTGGGTGCAGTATTACAATATATCAGTGGTACATTCCCACGATACTACCACATCTGGACATCTGTTTATCACTACAATGCAGCAACACAATATATGAAGAGCTTATATTGTGAGGTCAGAAACATACAATACATTCTGATAATCAGAATGGCAAGACATGCTCAGAATTAATACACAAAGCCTTGAATTTAAAATCAAGATGCAGTTGTTGGATGTAATATTTTATACGTAAATGCCTTTAAAGCTTTGGGGCTGAAATGTAATATGTAAATTACTTACTTGTTTATTTAGGAAACCAAGTGAAGACATTGGATCAAAAGCTATTGACATGTAAATATAATGAAATGAAGATATAATATCCTCTTTCAAACAGTAGCGCTAGATTAGAAAATTAATTCATCTAAAATCTGGTCAACTGGATTGTGAGACATTAGACTGGTAATGCATACCCACAGCGTACAAGCAAAACGTATATATTTGCGCAAAGAGTTGCACAGCCACACAGATATCTCAAATACTGTATAGAGCCATAGTAAAGACAGCCTACATGGCTATCATTATTTCTTTTTCTTAGCTTGCTAGAAGAAATATACTGAAATAAATCCAGAAACTTTTCCAGTTCTATGTTCCAAAGAAAGTACCAGTAATTCTCAAGACTAGAAATGAGCAGAAACAAAGTCAATGCAAAACTTAACTGTTATTAAGAAGCAGGGGAAACAGAATGAATAACCAGAATTATTACTGTTGTAAAGCAGAAAAAAACTTCAGTTGTATTGTGATTTAAGAGCTGGATAAAGTGAACGAAAGACAGTAATAACTATGGTTAAGGTTGAAGAAGTTTTCTCTAGTATGTCATAAGCTATTATGGATTCCCCTGAAAAGCTGGAGAAAACTCCAAGCTGTGCCTTTAGAAGGATACACAGCCCAGAGAATAAGGATTGGTATTTCATCAACACCAGATATATTTCAATGACCATTTACATAAGTAATTCAAGACTTGGAAGGTGTCATGAACATAACTAAAGATTTGTTATTGCGGGGTGGCACACAATAATACCATGACAATAGACAGATCATCTTATAATTAAATATTGTAAAATGTTTGAGGTACATGGGTTTTATCTTAAGATTGTGGAAACTGAAACAACACTTGTAAAAGAACAAAAGTGCAAATGGCAGAGACAGAAGATAAAGAGATATTGATTAGATTTCTTGGATTGAAACACTATTTTGCAAAGTTTAGACCTAGCATGTCTGATATAACAATGCTACTTAGAAAGCTCTTTAGCAAGGAATATGCTTAGGATGGAACTATGAATAGGAAAAATCCTGACACAAAGAAAAACTAATAACAAGTGTACTAAAATGTAAAGATGCAAATAAACTGTTGGCATTGTAAGAATGCTGTTGGAACTATGATCTTAGAGGAACTGTGGTCTTACAGGAAAATAAACCATTTCACTGTGGAAGATTATTACAGATGCACAAAAGAAAAATGACCAGCTAGAGAAAGGAAGCTAGCAATAATGAATGGGCATGAGAAATTTCATGAATTATATTTATGGGAAAGTCCAAGTAGAAACAGATCCTGTACTCTTCTAAATTATGTTCAAAAATACTTTGTAAAGCAGATTCAAGATTAGAAAATGATACCCAATCTGCAGAAGTATGATCTGAAAATAAAACAGGCACCAGTCAATTAATTACTTTTAGCAGATGTAGTGAGTAGAACATGCTTGCTAAAATGCATGCTTGGCTGCTCAAGACCATTGTCAGTAGCTTGACTGGAAGTGTGCTCACCCTTATTGAAGAAGATTGATGGTTAGGTTTTCACATCAGCTAGCTGAATTAATCATTTTTGTCTGGCAGTTGCCGCGGAAGGTTAAGGTTTTGAGCTTTAGATCTTGTGGTACAAGGTCCGACCAACAGAATGCTGTCTTCTGGTCACTTTTGCCTACTGTGTGACATGTAACAAGTCACTGTATGTACAGCACACCTTCCTAGCTAACAAATAATTTTAGGGGTGGATTTTGACATAATGCTTAAGGTCTTTAACTTACATATACAAACTGCAGATTTTGATTCTGACCTCTGGTCATTGACTAAGCTAAGCTTGTAATAGTCTACAAACTACTGGCTTACCATTTACTTCTGAACCTTTAAAAACAGCCACTTGAAAAAGAATTAGCGGTTCTTTGTGTAATTTTACTGCTACTGTTGGCAGAAGAAACAAAAGAAATGAGACTTGTATTGTCATTGATTTGAAAATGCAGCTACTGAAATATTTCTTGATATCAACAGAATTTTCAAAACAGTCAATCACAAGCAATTACTATATAAGCTTAGAGACTGTGGCTTCTCTCCAGAAGTAGAACAACATTGTAACAACTATCATTCCAACTGATCTTACACTATGTATGGAGCTCATGATTCAGTAGTACATAATTTTTATTTTCTACAGAATCTCAAAAGGGTCCATTCTAGGTCCACTTCTATTGTCATTTATAAACAGTTTCCCCTGAGACCTCCCATCACTTGACTGCATAATGAATGAAGATAGTGTGATGCTCACTAGGAATGGAAAATTAACTTATAACATCTCTGAAAAGCTGCAGTTTGATTTTAAACTACTTTGGAACTGGTTAGCCAGCAGCAAATTAGTACATAACAACTAGACTACTGTCATACCATTTGGCACAGCTCAAAACAATGAATGTGCTCCATCCCTGTTACACTGATCTCTCTTTTAACATTTTGTCTACAACAACCTCTCAAAAACACTTAGGAACTGTGTTAGATCCCTCTGTCTCTCTTCTGCAATGCACATAGATATCCAAATTAACAAACTATTTAGACAACTGCAAGCAGCTTACACAATATCCAATCTTCTCACTCCAGTAGGCAGATGCTCCATAGCCATTGATGTACTCATCCAAAGGATCAAATACAGATTGCCCCTTATTTTTAAAAATTCAGCTATTAATACCACATTATTACAAAAAACTAAAGATAAAGTACTTCACCTCATCAGCCTAGCTAACATTACAGAATATCACTGCACTACAATAAGGAGTGAAAGATGACTTACAGAGTTTCATAGATTAGTACTATGCTAACTGCCCTTATGGACCACTTTAAGCCCAGCCAATTACCCCATGTAAGAATCAAATGCTGCATCTTGCATCTGTAAGGTAAATACCTTAACTAGTATGCCAACTTCACACCTTTACATTTATAACAAAAAAATGAGCTACTACTTAAAGCCCTTATCTACAGTGTATCTTATTGTCCACCTTTGAAGATGAAACTTTTTAATAGTGAATGGAATTATGCCCTTACAAATACAGAGATAACCCAGTTACCCAGACCCCCTTACAAACTAGCCAGTACTTGAAAAAAACTTCTCTAAAAATGTACCTTCCATTTGGAAAAGAACCTCACAGAAGAAATAAGACAAGTAAATAAGATAAGTACTAACTTCAAAATACAACTAAAAATATCTGATAAAAACAGCATGCCTTTAAGTGCCTCAAGGATATGAATTAAAAACATGTATAAGGCAAGGAAGCATTACTCATTCCATCTACTGGCTTAATTAATACTAATTCAGCTATCATCACATTCAATTAAATTCTCCTTTGGAATTTAATTGTAAGCTACTTTGCTCCATCAGTAATGAACCGTGCCTACCTGAAAATTTAAAATGATCTGTTCCTAAATGTAAAGTCAATATTGTGCTATATCTACAACTATGTTTATAGGTTTATAGCTGTGTACTAGACTAATGGCCCTGGAGCCTTTACAAGTCTAGCCCATAGGATTACCGGGTCTATATCATTTCATTACTTGCCTTGGCCTGATTTCTTAAAAAGATGGACGGAAAATGAAAGGTTGGCCAGAGTGAGAATCCTCAAACAGAAAAGAACTCCAGTTTTATGTTTCCTTCAGGGTGGAATTAGTTCATTGTGCCTTAACAGATGAGAGAACACATGGGCCATATCATGAACAGTTAAGTACAAAGCAGAGCAAGGGTAGTATGTATTCATCAAGAAAGTCAGCACAAACAGAAAAAACAAAGATACAAAACTGTGATGTTTGTGATATGTACAGTAACAACAATCCACAAACATAAATAATGCCTTAAACAGTCCAAGGCCATTAATGAATTAGGGTGGGCACAGGTTTGTTTCAGTAGTATAGTAATTGCATTGAAGTATATGTTCCAATGCAAGGCATACCTGAAATTCCCATAGCAGGCAATGGTCTACAACATAGAAGTATGGAAGCTTAGAGTTAAACTTGAATATGAGTGAAAGTATATAACTACCAAGTCATTTGAATGTGAAGCACAGTTGAAGAGGGCTATCTAAAGAATGAGAAAGAGTCTGTTAGAAAAAAAAAAACAATAGAAGTAGCTATGTGGATTGCCATCTTGCTATTTTTAAAATCAAAATACATTATTACATATTATACCATGACTCCCCCAAAACATGCGCGCTGATTGGCCAGCGTGCACATTGTAAATCGAGTTATACTAATGGAAAAAGGTCCGGTTGCCCGGACTTTTTTCCATTAGTATAACTCTACTTTTAAAACACTGTCTCGCTATGTTAAATGGGTTTAACATAGCGAGACAGCTTTAAAATAAGCAACGGAGATCTCCGTTGCTTATTTTAAAGCTGTCTCGCTATGCTAAACCCATTTAACATAGCGAGACAGGTTTTAAAAAAAAAGCAACGGAGAAAGCACGATCTCTGTTGCTTTTTTTACGGTTTTGCTATGTTAAATGGGTTTAACATAGCGAGACAGTTTTAAAATAAGCAACGGACATCTCCGTTGCTTATTTTAAAACTGTCTCGCTATGTTAAACCCATTTAACATAGCGAAAACAGTAAAAAAAAAAGCGCAACGAAGATCTTGCTTTCTCTGTTGCTTTTGCCCACAGCTCTGATGTACTGCGCAGGCACGCAGTACATCAGAACTGCCGTGGATGCCAGACATCTGCGGAAGGGCAGTAAACAGGCATTATACTATGCCATTATTTAAGAAAAGTAATAGTTTCTTTTCTTAAATAATGCCATGGTATAATAGCAATAACCCACTTCTGGGTGTGGGTAATGCTGTATTTACCCACGGTTGGCTTTGTTTGGTCCCTCGGGCTTCACCCTCAGGACCAAACCACACCGACCGTGGGTAAATCCAGCATTACCCACACCCAAGCGTGGGTTATTGCTATAATCCCACTCTCTCACTTACAAATGGGAAGAATTATAATGCTGATTCTTCCATTACTTTTGTCAAGGAATTAAGGCATCATAAAAAGAGACGTGTGAAATAAATGAACAATGATATCAGTATTACTTTGACAAAAATGTAGCACTGTTACTGTGACAACAAAGTTATCACCATCGTTATGACAACAAGGATAGCACTGTTACTATGACAAGCTGTACAGAAGTCTCTGAATTACAGAGATGTGAAAGAGTAAGAATTGTGTATCCTTAGAAGGTTTAGTATCACCATCCTGAAGCTGTAGTAACTGGTGAAGCATCTAGTATCACCAACCTGAAGCTGTAGTAACTGATGAAGCATCTAGTATCACCAACCTGAAGCTGTAGTAACTGGCGAAGCATCAAAGCCAGATCCGATACTGACCAGTCAGCTGTACTGGATATACTGGGGACATCTGATTAAGAAAAGAATTCAAAAATTCAGATGCAAGCAGAGAAAGCAAAGTAGAGCTAGGATATACAAGAGTCTTGTAAAAAATAGTTCCACATGAAAAAGATAGTGTGTACCAGTATTCAAGCAATCAAAACGATCCTACAAGTAAGATCAGGAATCCAGAGACAACAGCCTTATGAAATATTCTACCTTATGAGCATCAATGAAGAAATCAGAGATATTGACATTTCAAGAGTTGTTTGTGATACTAAGGACTGGCAGGTTACATTAACTGAATGTACAGTCACAGTAAGGATCTCATAGAAAGAGGTTATTTATTTGAGCCTTTACTACTGGACATCCTGAGAGGCATTAGAAATGTGGCACATGATAATAGCATGGTTCACACTAAGTGAAGGAAACAAAAGGCAGACAGACAAAACAAAACTGCAAGAATACTGAAGGACAAACTATATAAACTTAGGAAAACATAACACCAAAATGGGATACTAGGAACAAAAATAATACAGTGCATAGTAGTAACTTCTATAGAAAATGTATAAGAAAAAAAAAGTAACACAGGGAAAATAAAGATGCTTATGGTTCAACAGAGAAGTTAAGGAGTCAGAACATGCAAAAAATGGTCTTTCCTGACTTAAATAAGACAGGAGATGAGTATTCAAAAAAATCACAGCAAATCTAAAGAAAAGTGTGGGGGAAGGAATGAAAAGAAGCAAAAAAGATTCCATAAATAGACAGAGAAAAGAAAGAAGATTAAGAAAAGGATGGAGAGATTGATAATGAGGGGATGGGCTGACATTTTCAATGAATTATTTAGCTTCTTCACACAAAATGGAAGAAAGGAGGGAAGGAAGGAAGGAAGGAAGAGGCCCAGTTTAGGATGGGGATGGTACACACTATCTTTTTCAACTATCTTTTTACAAGACTCTTGTATATCCTAGCTCCACTTTGCTTTCTCTGCTTGCATCTGAATTTCTGAATTCTGTTCTTAATCAGATATCCTCAGCAGACAGTCACATATCAAGGGAAATTGCAGAAAGGAAATTGAAGGAGTTAAAGAAGGCAAAGCTCAAGATCCTGACAGTATATCCCAAAGCGAAAACCAAATAAAAATGACCAACTAAGAAAACAAAAAGGAAGATAGCGAGGGGTTCCACTCCAAAAAGATTTATTTATTAGCACTTTCGTCCACTTACTTCAGTGAACTTTATCAGAGAAATCACAACATACAATTCCATTCTTAAATAGTTATCTAACCCAATGACATCACAAGCATTCTCTATTATTTAAAGTCACAATACGTTATTTAAATACTATTACTAAAACAAATTACAAAATCAATAAATTATTCCTCATTTCACATAAAAAATACATAAAACAATATATATATATATATGTGTGTGTGTGTGTGTGTGTGTGTGTGTGTGTGTGTGTGTGTGTGTGTGTGTGTGTGTGTATGTATGTATCCATGTGACTATTAAATGCAGCGGTTTAAACCAACCCCTTTTTATTATAATATATATATATATATATATATATATATATATATATATATATATATATATATATATATATTCATATCACCTTTCCAGTGATTTCAAATTCTGAATGCATTTTAAAGAACAATAATCATTTAAGCCTGGATATGCATAAACATTCAACTTCAGCTGCCACAGCAGCTCTCATTCCTCCAATTTTAAAGCCCACAGTCCGCCCCTAATGTCATTACAAACTTGTTCAATTACCAGATAATGGAAAAAGTGGCCAGAATTTCCTACAATGTGTTTTGCCAGTGCATTTATGGTGCCTTGTTTACCTATATTATACTGGTGCTCGTAAATACATTGTCTAAAGTCCCGTTCTGTTTTTGCCACATAAAAACTCATACAAAATTGGCATTTAGCCAGGTAAACTACACCTTTCATATCACAATTATAGTTAGCATTTATATTGTATATATAATTATGTATCTGAAACTTTTTTGTAACCTCAATTAGTTTACAAAAGTGTCACCATCCACACTTAAACATTCCAGTATTTGGAATATAAAGTTTCATTTCTTTCTCAATTCTTTCTCCAAAAGCACTTTTAGATTACAACTTTTTTTAAAAATGCATCCTCATTTATTAATGCCCAGTTTTTCACAAAGATATCTCTCAAAGTATCAGCATCACTGGAACAGGGGATGATAAACCTTGAATTATAACTGGCAATTACTTGTTCAGGCATTAGGCAAACAGTCTCACCAGTAATTATACCTTTATTTAAAATAGGTTTAAAATGATCTGATTTCTTTTTCCTATCAACTTCCACTATTACTTGGTCAATTCATTGAAATGGATAGGCTCTATATAGGAACATGTTCCTAAGAAGATCACATTCAACTTGGAGCTCTCACTCCAAAGATGTTATCATAGCAGCCATAACAAGTTGCCCTTTAATTACAAATTTTTTTCTGATGATAGGGGTGGGAGCTTTCAAAATGTAAAAAGGTATTAGAATATGTTGGTTTCCTAAAGATCTTAGCTAAATACCTCTTATTCAGCCTACCCTTAAACAATTGGATGTCCAGAAAGGAAATAACATCCATTTCAAAATGGAAGGTAAATTGTAAAAATGTAGCCAAACCAGTAATGTTATCAACAAATTTAACTGCTGTATTAAAATCTCCTTTCCAAATTATAAATATGTCATCCAGGTAACGGGTATTCCAATATACCCTGTCCTTAAACATTTCCTTTTTAAGCAAAAGTTCCTTTTCCCAATAGGCCATCACACATTTAGCGAAGCTCCCGCCACAAGTTGACCCAATCGCTACTCCAGTTTTTTCCAAGTAGTGGTCATTATCAAACAAAATAATGTTGTTAGACAATATAATGTCTAAAAGGCACTCAATCAAGTTTATTTCACCCCCCTTCCACCCCTCTTTTAAACAGAAACTCTCTAATCCACCTTATGCCAATTTCCTGTGGGATTTTGGATTACTGTATATAAATCCCTAACATATATAGTTAGGAAATTATATGCCTCATTATACTCCAAGGTATTAATCACCTGCAAAAAATTCCAAGAGTCTCAGCATATTTGGGTCTCAAGTTCAAGATACTTTTTCAGTTTAAAAATCCACGATTTTAGCACAAGCATATGTAATTGACTTTCTCCCATCCACAATTGGACATAAGGGTGGGTTTTCCAAATTTTTATGGATTTTAGGTATTCCAAATATTAATGATGTTACAGGGGGCCACCATGTTTAAATAATTAAAAGTGTCTATATCAACACTAGCTTCAATGAATAAGTCATTAATGAGTGATCTCACACACTGGTAGGCAACATTTACCTCATTAATTGAAACTCTTTCATAAGCTTCACTCTGGAAAACAAGTCTCATCCTGTTAATATAGTCATATTTGTCCATAAAGATTAAACCACTCCTTATCTGGTTTCATTACTCTTACTTTTTGAAATTTTAACACTTGAAAAGCCCACCTTTCATGATCAGTAATGTTTTGCCTCATATTAAAACATACAGGTTTACTCAGGCAGACCTAATATCCATTTCACACAATTTCTCAAATAATGATAGAGTTGAATGCAATGGTGAATTAAAATGCTTGATATCCTATAATCATTACCATCTCAGAATTATTATCTAGTAAAATATTCAAATTTAACTTACGCAAAAATATTTTAAGGTCCAGTAATGTCCTAGGTAAATCTGTTACATGGTAGGCACAAACAACAGCCCTTTAGCAAGTGTCTCAATTAAATCTGGGGGTACTTCATAAGAAGAATAGTTGTAAATTGTGAAGTCCCCTACACAGTTAGTAAGAATGTGAAGTTTAGGACATCTGTCTTCAGAACAGTTTACTTGCTCTCTGTAGATATTTACAGCTATCTCTTCCACCAATTCTGCTTCTTCTGCTGTCAGTTGTAGTAAGTTCCTTCCTGGACTTGGGATTGCTTCTTCATCTTTCCCATTTGAAAATCCTGGCTATTGGATTGATTATTTTGTTGTTGCCAATCTTTTAGAAACTCATTATGCCTAATTGATGTATTACTGTATATCCCAAAGAGTATGAAGAACCTGACACAACTTTCTAATGGGTCACAGGGGATGGTGGTGCCATTTTGTACTGGTAGAGCTAACTCCGATTCAGGAAACCACAGAGCCATAAGCCTGACTTTGGTGGAAGAGTGGTTCATGAAGAAGATACTGAAGGTAAAAGAAAATTGCTTTCATGAAAGAATAATACACTGCAGGATAAGTACCAAGATGGATTTCTGGAAAACTAGTCAAAGCAGCCCAAAGTGGTTTTGTTGTATGACTAGATTACCCAAAAACTTGGCAAAGGAAACATGGTTACTGTTTTATTGTCTAGCTTCAATTAAGCCTTAACTTGCTCAATCACAGAAGATTGGCAGATAAAAGGAAGGGATACTGTCTAGGAAAGATGTTGGCTAAATTGATAGAAGTATGGACTGAAAACAAAGCTTAGAACTTAAAGGGACCTACTCAAAGGAAATAAAAGTGGATAGCTGAATTCCAAAAGGATTACTCATTGAAAAGTTTATATCAGATATAGTAAGGAATATTGAGAAAAAAGAACAACCTATTTATGAATGACACTAAGATAGATGATGCAATGCAGGACAGAGAAGCAAGCCTTCAATGATCTGGATGAATTAGCAATGTAGGATGAGAAGTGACATCTAACATACAGGGAAGCATAAAATAGTTCACCTGAATGTTAATAATTCCAGGTTGCAATAACATACAGTGCCCATACTGGGATAAGGATATTAGGCTAGTCAAGTAAAACTTAGTAAGGCAGTTAGGATAATAAAGATAATATGAAATAATAAGTATGAAGAGATATTACAGGAACTAAAGCTACCCTCATCTGAATATAGATAAAAAGGGGAGACATGATATTGGGCAGGAGACCCTGGAAGAGATGTCTGATGGCAGATATATATATATATATATATATATATATATATATATATATATATATATATATATATATATATATATATACACACACACACACACACATATACATACATATATATATATAGTTCAAGAAGAAAGACAGTGGGTGGTATGCCTAACAGATTAAGGTTACAGAGTTCAATCTAATCAGAGAATCAACAAAGAATGATTACCCGAGGGAGTACCTGACACTGGACTGTTAAATCACAGAGTCTCTCAAGAAGGCTGGGTATGGATGTTGATCTAAAAATTGATATGAATTTGGTACATGAAAGATGCTACCTTTATTCTGATGCTAAAATTGTAACTGTTGAGTGAATTTTAGCCAAATACCACTGTGTCAAACTGGTAGTCACCCTACCATTTTTCTGCTGGTCAAGACTGAAGTTAACAAGCACTTGTCCCTGCAACCTTTACACTACTAATGTGTTTGGTATAATTAATCAGCCAGCATGACATTTACATATATATTCAAGGACATCCTCACTCCATAAAAAGGACTGATGATGAAGCCCAGGAAATGATTCCAGAAAAAGATGAATATTTAGAGGAGGCAGGTTAAAAGATCTTTATGATATCAGATAAGTTTTAATGTGATTCTAACAGTCAAGTACTATAGTTTTGGAGTTTTGGACTGTTAAAGTCCTTACTTAGGTAAAATTTACGATTTTTATTAGCAACACATATTACATACATTAAGAAGAATTTTAAATCTAAATGAAACATTAAGGCAAAACAGGAATATTCAATTTTCAAGTATGATGCTTGCATATCAAGGTATGAATAATGTCTTTTCTCTCTGGTATTTGTTTCTTTAAGAAGCTAATTGGTTATGGATAAATACAGGTATTGAGTTATTGTACTCTAAAGATACTTTTTAAGCAGATAGGTTGCAGTATAGAATCTAGTATACCTATGAAAGCAAAAGTCATGGTGCCAGTACATCTTATTTCAGAAATAAGTCTTGAAGAGATATATCAGACAGATAGATAGAGAGACAGTGAGTTATGTATGTATGTATGTATGTATGTATGTTACCTTTTATTCATTCTGTGTATAACTTATTTTGGAAATAAATATTTCTTAGCTAAGTCACATCAGCTCCATATGTAATTAATAACATTTCGTATGCAATTTGTTTTATTAAAGGATGAAATTTTTCCACTTTAGAACTTGGAACTGGAGATTTACCAGTCATAGTTCATGGGTATATTTTGCATGAGGCATTTTACCTTTATAAATCATGTGCTGTAACATAATTTTGAATCTCTGGCGTAACATATGCTTCAGATATAATCATATAATATGCTGGAGCTATATAACCTGTTTGATATCCATTATTTTATTTTCTACTTATGGCAATAAGAAATACAATAAACATTAGAACACAAGTAATACAATGTACAAAGGAAGATAATTCTGTTAAAAGGAATGGAATAGAGATGTATGTTTTGCTCTTTTTTGAAATACAAACCATTTATTTCTTGACAGAGTCAACTTTCTAAACTTTCTAATGTCTAATCCTTCTGCAAGCAGGAAAAAGATGCATAAATGCAAGATTGGTTGACGTAATAAACTACTAGATAAAACCTAAAGTTTTAATGGAAACACAAGGGAATAGTTCAAAATCATGATTCAACACTTTAAAGCATCAGGATGGAGTATGTTAAAACTTACTTGTGGAAATGATAGTGTTTTTAATGTATTCATAGGGGTATGCTAGAAGCAAAAGGTGTAACTAATAGTTAATGGACATAGAGACATAAAAATGCCCCACCCTTTCCTAGCAAATGTTAACACTTAACAGCATCAAAATTTTGATCTACTTACTGTGCTGATTCATAGCCCATGCAATGCCTTGGAAGTATTATATTGTGTAGATATAGCAAAAACAGGTTACTTGAAGGATAAAGCCTTATAACTGCTGCTACTTATAAACAGTAGACTTCTAAAATTATATGAAAAACGGTATTATCTACCCTATGAAGTCCAAAGTATCAATATATATAGATTGACCAAGAACCTGTCTCTCAGGCTACAAATGTAGATTCAATTAATTATTTAAATTAAAATTCTGTGTGTGTTTTTCTGCACCCTACCAACAGCAAAATAAATTTGATAAAACACAGCTAACAGGAAAACATACTGTACAGGCCTAGAACCCCAGCGGTCTCAATATAGCAGTGAAAACTAGAGTGCAAGCTACAGTGTGCCCTGGAGCAAATCATTTAAATGCTGCATATGATTCTGAAATTTTATAGCTAGAGAAATGGGGAACAACTTATCTTACTTTTCCTTTTAATGAGATGTGCTACATGTCAACAGCTTTATTTGTAAAAGAATACATTATTCCAAAATTACTAGAAGAAAAAGTAAAATCATTCACATAATTCTATACTACTGAAAGAGTTGATTCATCATTTTGTTGAGGCAGACTTTATAACTGAACAGTTAATAAAGCAAAACTCCACTAAAGCTAATGACTTTGATTTAAACATCAACCACTTATTCTTTTCTATTGACCCACTCCAGCCAGGCATTGTTGTCGATACATTCCCTATTAACCACCACAGTCTGCTATCAAGCCTTGGCTTGGTCTCATGCCTGGAAGTGCTTTGTATAAAAAGCAAATAAATAAATGTGTACCGGCCATCCATAACATATACACATATACATGCAGAAACAAATTCTCAAGCCTTTTAAGGCACCACTCATCAGCTATTTAGTGGAGTCATTTTTCATGGCTTGACCTCACTTTTAATTAGAGGCTAAATTATTAATGTTGTTTGATGGGAGACAAAGTACTTGAGGGTGTTGCTGCAGCTGTTTTCAAGGCCTTACTGCTGCAGAACTACATACTTGTGTTTTGTACAAGTTCGAATAAAACACAAGTGGCCAGAGGAAGAAAAAAAAAACAATTTACATTTACTGCTCTAGAAAACAACATCCATCAACACTAGGGGTTTAGATTTCTTTTAGCCACACTTATTTGTTCTAATCAAATGCAAGGGTTGCTTAAATGGCAGTTTTTGAAAGTCATTTTGAAAAATGTGTTTTCCTTTAAGCTGTGGCATATCTTGCACAAAAGCTGGAGAGGTTTCCTATCTATTGCTCTCAAATTAAGAGTGAACTTTTAAATTCTTGTTCTCTAAGCAACTGCGTATGTGAAAATGTATTGTGCTATTATTATAATAAAATAAAAGTAATGCAAGCTTCTTGTTTGATTTTTTTCAGGGAACTCACAATATGCTGATAACAGTTGCACGGGTATTTCTGCATATTTGAAAATACAATTTGATTTCTTTTTTCATTTGGGAGTTAATGTGTGCTGGGGACCTTTTTGTTCTACTCTTTCAGACCTAAGGAACTCAGCCTGCTCAGAAGAATAGCATTGCGAAATAAAACCTCTTATATTTAAGTTATTGAGAGAAATCCAGAGCTGTATGTGGTACGCATACATTTTAGTGTGTCTCTCTCTTCATTCGGTCTGATTTATGCAAATTAGTCTTTTGGATTTTATCTTTTCTTATTGTCCTTTAACACTGTAGACTGTTTAAATTACCATGCATTACATTTATTTATTTTAAAATGGAAGCATAGTGCTTAAAAGTTCTTTCTCTTCACTGTTTGTCTCTGTCTCTAATTCTTTTAACCTTGCTTTATGCCCCACTTTCTCCTCTGCTTTTCATACATTTTATAACTGTCTCTCTTGTCATTCATCATTCCTTGCTATCTCATTAAAATTTTTAGTTTCTGCCTCTCATTTTATTATTCTCACTCTGTTCTACTTTCTTCAATATATTTGTTTTAAATAGTTGAATTGTTCTGACTTTTTATAAATATGTTACATCCATCTAAATGACAAAAGCTTGTTTCGAACTGATAGAAAAAGGGAAATGAGTGTGGTGTTGCTGAGAGGGGGGTACTTAGCAACCTCTGTGTTGAAACAGAATGAGGCAGAATCAAAAGGTTTATCAGTTAATAGTAAATACACTTTAATATATGAAATGTCCTTCTTTCAAACATTTCCTGGAATTGTCAATAATGCATTCAACAAAAGTGATCAGCTCATCTCTGTCATGCTGGTGGCATATCCCATTTCACCAGGACTGAGTAAATAACATTGATCCCCTGTTTAGTACCCCCTCCAGTCTGAAGCACACTGTACGCATCTAGCCATCAGAGTAAACACCTCTGGTTCACTCTTCCCACTAGCAGGGGTAAAAACTCATACCATTTTGAGAGGCCAGGGAATAGAAGAGAGGGGCAGCAGCATACTATAGTCAAAGAAATGTTTGTTTCTACAACTAGTTTATCAAAACAAAACAAACATTTCTTTCACTATAGTATGCTGCTACCCCTCTCTTCCATTCCCCGGCATACTATAATCAAAGAAATGTTTGTTTCTAGAACTAGTTTATGAAAACAAAACAAAAGCTACTTAGATGTGTGTCCTATTATTTGTATGCTGGAATTATAATTTTATTTTATTTTTAATGGAACAACAAGTGTATACAACCCTACCAACTTTGCATTTGAGAAACATGTAAAACTACACAGTTGGGAACCACAGAATTACTATTTTCTATGCATAACTATGCAGTGTGCAAGCAAATAGTCTGCTCTGTGCAAAGCTACAGATTTAGTAACTACATGGCTTCCACTGTACAAAATGTCAGCATGAAGTTTGCTTTTTTTTGCAAAGAGTTGTACAGTTAGAGTTAGAGCACTAAGCTTAAGAAATGTAAAACATTTTTCAAATAAAAAAAAAACTTCATGATGATGGAAAGAGAAACATGCATTGCTAAGTACATTTAAAGCTAGTGACAGAAACCAGGTATGCAACTCTCTGTCTCTCTGTGAAACCAAAATCCCAGTCAGAAAATACACATATAGCTTCACCTGGGCAAAATTATACCATTAGACATACACACACACACACAAATGTGCACATGCACAAAAACACACACACTATTCTGCACAGAAGTCATAAACCATGCTCTCACATTCCCCTGCCTAGAACTAGAAACTGTGCAACGTCTGTGTAAAACTACATTTTTTAACAGAAACTGACACCACTGACTATATTAGTCTTAAATTTAGCAAGCCCGTCCACGTGTATACTAGTCCAGGACAAACAGAACAGCATCAAAAATTCCACAATTTAGTCTTTTACCTATTAATAGCAGAGATGTGAATACAAAGTGTGGCTCTCAGAATGTGGTGAAACAAGCAACAGAATTCTGCTAGCATGTGTACAATTAATTAAAAATCTAAACTCACAGCAGAAGCTAATTAACAAAAAACAATCAGAGAATAAAACAGAAGAGAGACACTACTTATATAAAGTGTGCCATCATGCTGAGATGAAAAATAGCCTAAAATACAGAAGCAGAAAGAGTAAAACATTTAGTTAGATGTTAAATTTCTGGCACAGAATGGGAGTTAACTTGTGCCTTTTTTAACTATGTTGTTTGAGCATGTCAGATAATGTTATATCACAAAGGAAATGGTCTATCCACAACTAGAAATTTCACAGAGCCACTCACAATGCATAACTGCAAATCATAGTTGGAATACTGACTCCCATTAAATAATTTAAACTATATCAACTTCAAACATAATTGGATGGTGCCAAATTTTATTTCAATGCAATCAACAAACATATACAGGTATTGTTCTCTGAGTTTGAATCATTAATGTATTATAGTTCAATTTTAAGTATAAAAGGAGCCAGACCATGTTTCAGTGTAAAAGTAGAGTAACAAAAAGAAAACAGAGTCCAAAAAAGTCTAATAATAATCATCATCATCATAAATTATGTAGAGATGCAAATTAAGTAGTTCATTCTGGCTCTGATTAAATTAAACCTGCGAGATTCTGTTAACACATATGCAACTACTGCAAATAATCCATGCTTGTGGTTAGAATATTAGAAATATGTAATTCACAGAATGGCCTTCTACTGTTTCCTTTTTGAAAAAAAAAGAATATGATATTATATACTCATCTTCTTCCTGCTTGACACTGCTTAATAATAAAAGTGCAGTAGTTTGGCCACTGGAAATATTAAAGAACTGTTATTAAATAAATTAATACATTTTACAATAAAATAGGATATGAATCCATGATAAATTAGATGGCATGTCATGACATCCAAATCATATCAGCGTCTTGTAAATGAACTGTGTCCTATAACAGAGAAATATCAATATATATAGCTGTATCTATCTATATCTATATCTATATCTATATCTATACACATACATACCTATGCAGAAAAATTCAAATCAGAATAAGTCAAAGAATGTAATCCATTAAATAAGTCAACTCCCAAGGTTGTTATTTATTTAAAATAAGCAAACTGATGAGAAAATTAATGACAGGAAAAATCGAAAATCTTAGTATCAACATTAGAAATGTAGAAACTGACTGTCTGCCTCTCTGTTTTTTTTTTTTGTTTGTTTATTTTTTTTACCTAAAGGGTGGGAGTCACAGTTCCTCTTAATAATACCCTTCTTTTACCTACATCTCCTTTCATTTGTTTTATGTTTTCTCACCATGGATTTTTGAATTGTTTCCCTGATTTTGATTTCACAGTATTTCTGATCCAGGCATATACAAATGTATTTGTGAAACAATACTTAAATTTGTGAAACAATACTTAAGAGCAACACCAAACTGTCATTCTTGTGTCTTCATCTTGTGATCACTTCTTCAGTCTTCATCAGTATCTTATTTCTGAAATATGCTCACCTTGTAGATAAGGCTAGTTCTAAGATACTTAAGAATGGGTTACATTTTGTGTCGATTCTCCTGGTACATGGTGCGTACCAATGACCACCCGATAAATTAAATGCAAGTTCCATATCTCTGGTGTTCTGGATATCTGTTTAAAAGGAAACAGACATTCTCATAGACAAATTATTCAAGTCAAAGTACTGAATCATGAAAGTTAGGGAAGATTTCCATTGGTCTGTGTTTTATCTTTTTAACGAAGGGATTCGTAATGATTGATATCAAATCTTTAACACAGCTTTTCCTTAACTGCAAACCTGAATGGAACTCCTGTCTCCTTGATGAAATGATTCTCAGTGGGTTTGCAATTTCCTTACTGCAAACATCAATGGAATAATTTGCTGTACCACAATTTCACACTTATCATTTAAAAAAAACAAGCCATCTTCTTCAAAGGCAAGTCTGTTTCCATTTCGTTTTTTTTTTTTTTTTATTTCATTTTTATGACTCGCCTGTACATTTTTGCAGTATTAACATATAATTAAATATCACGGATCAGTGTATAGTCCATTATCAGTAAAACTCTGTAACAAAACATTTTGTTTATTTGTTAACTGGATAAAATGTGCTGGTCTTTTGCTGTCGTTGTCAAATGCAGCCAAGTAATACATAATAAAAAGCAAAAACTACCACAAATATAATAGAAATATAGATTGTAGCATCATTAATGTTAACATTACAGTATAATATTGCAACATAAAATTAAAATTAATAAATGCAAAAACTCTACAGTAATTATGAGAAGCCAGTGCCGTCAATGGCGTGATTACCCTATTTTCCTTTATACTGCTGTAGCAAAACTTCATAGGGTATTTACTTATTAAAATTTCTGTGAACAACTGTTACAATGTTAGTGCCTATCTTTTGTTGTCATACATTTTAGGAATATAGGCAGTGAGGTTAACCGGCTTAAAGAAGAGACATTCAAAAGAATGGAAGAGTAAAACTTTGTTGGGTAAAGCACTTGCTACTGAAACATAGTGGTTGCACTTTTTCGGGGGGGAGGCAGAAGCAGTGCTGCAATGTTAAGTTTAACATTTTTGGTTACCTGGTGGTGCTAAGATAACTATTTAAGGCAATGAAATCCATGAGGCACATATCCAGCATCTCAACTTGCAGGCTCAACAGTCTGCAAGACAAAGTAAAAGATTAGGAATATGGATAACTGTTCATAATGTCAGATCTTATCCACAGCTAACTTAGCAAAAACTAACAAACATAAATAAAGTCCTTTTCTTGAAGAAAACCAGCCCAGTTAAGGTTTTAAGCAGACCCTTATTTAATAATATGATAGATGAATGTTGTTGTCTGACAAAAGTAATTATTTCAGAAATCTGTCTGTAGAAGTCGTGTTACTTAAATAGGATGAAAAAGGGGTTCACTGTGAATACTGTGTCTTCTTTAATTGGCACATGATCATTCAAACCCAGTACACTAAAAGCTTTGAGAGAAGGCAAAAGTGACACTTCCAAAGGCAGAAAACACATGTTTTGCAAGAGGATAAGCCCCCCCCCCCCACACACACACATCCTGCAATGCAAAAACAAGCTCCAATATCAGCAAACTATGTCTCCTTGTTGATGGAATTTTATTGGTCTTCTGAACTCTAACTGAACCATTTTAAATTATTTGATGGCTGAGAGTTCTTATACATGCTTTGAAAAAGACAGGAGAAACAACAGTCAGCATAATTTTTATATATTTATTCCAATAAAGAAGCTAGATTAACAAGTCTGACAGTGCTTGTCTTTATTGTTTTTTTTTATTTTTAATTATAGCTGTGTACTACTTTGATCATCTGTGCAGTCATTTTAGTGAAAGTCTATGTATGTATGTATGTATGTATGTGAATATATGTATGTATGTATATATATATTTATATATACGGAGGTGGCATCCTTTTAGTCAGAATGCACTATTTTTTTCTCTACATCAAAGTTTGATGGAAGTTAAAAATTGTGCATTCCAAGAAGGTTTAGTGGAGGAGATTAACCTTTCTGTGTGATCCACATACACTGCTCGGGTTTCACAGCATTATGTTGTATCTAGTGTGAGATTACAATCAGTGTGGTAAAGGATATCACCTTTTTCCTTACTGTTGTGTGATCTCAGAGTTGGGCTACTTAAAGTAGTAGGGGTATACTACAGGTGGTTTAAACAAAAATAAGTTATTGTCAGTTACACTCATCAGGCGTGTTTCAGCAGAGCTGCACACTGCACTGCACCGTACAAACTGGAATTAAAAGTAATGGAACAAATGGGAGTATACTTTGGAATCTGGTACAATAGTACTGTAACAGACAGCTAAAGACATGATGGGTCTATATTATGACATTGAACGATAAAAAGAGTGAATGCTTTTTTAGCGAACACTAAAAAACGAAAGCAGTAACTATTGAACACACGGAACATCGATTTGTTTTTCCCAGGGAAAAAAAATCACTACTCCGCAAAAAAAAGAAAAAAAAAAAAGACAACAAAAAAAAAAAATCCAAACACAAAATAAAGTGGGGGACTTCACCACCCACACACCCCCTACTTAAATATACCAACTCCGAGATCGCACAACAGTGGAGGAAAAAGAGAATCAAAGGACAAGGAGACTCCAACCAGATAAAATACGATTTAATCCACAGAAAGGATAGCACTTTCATCCAACTACAATAATTTGAACTTCTTCAGACAAATTAAAAAATCACATGACCAAATTTATACAACCAGTAGATCAATTAACTAGTATAAACTTAATTGTTTCAATGAGCAACTCGGAGTTAAAGAAACACCCAACATATTAAATATATAGAAAAGCCTGCAAAAAAAAATATATCAAATAAAAATAAAAAAAAAATATATATATATATATATATATATATATATATATATATATATATATATATATATATATAAAATGACAACCAAATAAAAATCATGTATAAAAAATACTGTCAAACAGACCTTTAAATATTTAAACCCAAAATTCATCTTTCAAGAGATTTTAGTCTAAAGAGGCAACTGAGTGAGCAATTTTCATTCAATCCAGGAAAGGCAAAAACATTCAATTTAAGTTGCCACAAAAGTTCTCTAAGTTCTAACTCTGAAGACCAAGCCCCCCCTCCTAATAATTTTCATCACTTGATCAACCACAATATACTTCAAATTATGGTTGGGGTATTCATAAATGTGTTTTGCTAAAGCATTATTCAAATTATTTTTACTAATACTGTACTGGTGCTCATAAATCCGTTGTTTGAAATGTCGCTCCGTTTTGCCAAGGCAAAATGAATTACAGATTTGATATTGTGCTAAATAGATACCACCAACCATATTACAATTATAATTCCCATGTTCTTATAATGTATACCATGGACAATAACATGGTCTCCAGTAATTATGTACTTACAATAAGAGCAAAACCCACATTTTTTCATCCCTACTCTGTGTGTGCAACCTTGGGGGGATGTTCAAGTAGATTTTTTAAGATTCTACCACTCATAAAAATGATTATAGGTTTTAATTCTACCTTCCTCCTGATTAATGGACCATTCAAAAGGATACCCCAGTTTTTATTCACTGTATCCCTTATTTCATTAATATCCATGGAAAATGTAGTAATAAAGCTAATAGAAAAATCAGTTTCATGACTAGAATCTGTCCCAGAGTTAGAATCTCTATTATTCAAAGTTATTAAGATGGCATTGTTGTTTAAAACTGGAGCAAAGTGACCTGCTGCCCTCTTATTACTAACCTCCATAATAAGATCATTCAAGAGGTCAGACGAGTAACCCCTTCTCAAGAACATAGATTTTAAATTATTACATTTAGCTAAAAAAAGTCCTCCAGTGAAGTCATACAGCTCTCACGAGCTGCCCCTTAATCACCCCTTTTCTTTGATGGTAAAGATGCCCACTCACAAAATGCAAAAATGAATATGAATGGGTAGCCTTTTTAAAAATCGTTGCTAGGTACCTGTTATTAATGATGTCTTTTGTTAAAAGTACATCAAGAAAGGAGATTGAAAAATAATCAAACTGGTAAGTGAAAGATAGAAATTCTGTGGTACCATTAATATATTCCACAAACTTCTCAACAACCAACAGTCTCCTTTAATTATTAAAAAATGTCAGCAAAGTACCTGGTGTACCAGTAAATATGGTTATAAATAAGGGGTATGTTACGGTATTGGCAAAACTCCCCCCACAAGGGGACCCCATTGGTACTCCGAGTTATACCAAGTCATACCAAGATCACTCTGGTTGTGCTAGTTTTTAAATCGAAAAGCAAATCAATTTCAGCTTCTGTTAAATTCTTGTTCTTACAATAATAGTCAGCTTTTGTTAACCCAACTTTGACCTTAGAAAAACAGATCTGCTGGGTCTCCTGGAGCTTTTTGGAGAACCTCAACAAACTTTCTTTTCAACTTGACTTTAATTTTCTTACCATTGGCATTAAGGATTTATACACGGTGATCCCTTAAGAGCTTGGTATGACTTGGGTTACTGATTTCCTGGTTAAAAAGGGAGCAAGTCAATGAGAAATATATTTGACTGAAACTTTATTAGATATAGTACTAAAAAACAATTTTATTTTTTGAAGGGGAGTACTTTCTCCAGAAGAGTGGAGTCACGATGGGGTCCCCTTGTGGAAGGAGTTTTGCCAATACCATTATGGCAAATTGGGAAAACAAATTTATATTTGATAACCCCCTTATTTATAACCATATTTAGTGGTACACTAGGTACCTTGATGACATTTTTTAATAATTAAAGGAGACTGTTGGTGAGCTGAGCAATTTGTGGAATATATTAATGTTACCACATAATTTCTATCTTTCACTTACCAGTTTGATTATTTTTCAGGCCCCTTTCTTGATGTCCTTTTAACAAAAGACATCATTAATAACAGGTACCTAGCAAAGATTTTTAGAAAGGCTACCCACTCAAACTAATTTTTGCATTTTGAGAGTGGGCATCCTTGCCATCAAAAATGAGGGGTGGTTAAGGGGCAGCTCGTGAGAGCTGTATGACTTCACTGGAGGACTATATTTTAGCTGAATGTAACAGTTTAAAATCTATGTTTTTGAGAAGGGGTTACCCGTCTGACCTCTTGGACGATCTTATTATGGAGGTTAGTAATTAGAGGGCAGCAAGTCACTTTGCTCCAATTTTAAACAGCAATGCCGTCTTTATAACTTTGGATAAAAGAGATTCTAATTCTGGGACAGATTCTAGTCATGAAACTGATTTTTCTATTAGTTTTATTACTACATTTTCCATGGATATTAATGAAATAAGGGATACAGTTAATAAAAACTGGGGTATCCTTTTGAATAATCCATTAATCAAGAAGAAGGTAGAATTAAAACCTAGAATAATTTTTAGGAGAGGTAGAACCTTGAAAAAAGCAGCTGGCTATAGGGAAACAGTTTGTATGAGACTTTCTCACACAGAGCATGCCTTTGTGAAACTTTACCGGACACACAGTTCAACAGAGCTATACTGCACACTAGCAAGTATGTATCTTTTTTGTGTATAACAGGATTCAGATGGGAGGATAGAGGTATGGGGAATATGGATTACAGCAGTAAGCTGGTCATACACCTGTGGTAATGACATGTCAGTGATACCCTGATGGCTTACACCTACAGGGGATGTACAATGCATCAGGGTGGCATTGTCTTTTGTCAGTGTGGCACACTGGTGTCAGACTGTCCATATATAGTGGCTGTTATAGCACACTGCTATTTGTCTGGCACTGCTTCTATGACATATTATTGTGTGGTTGGTCTTAGGGGACATACCATAATGGACTGGAGAGTTGGATGCATGATCATACAGCAGAAGCTGTCATGGCACAAAGTGAAATACCTCAGTAATTGTACTATCTTGGTTATATCCACACACATAGTATGTTGTTGTACTGTAGGTTATGCTATGTGTGAGCAAGCAGTGGATAGTGCAGGCCATGTTGTACTTGCTGTATCTGTACGTAGTGGACTTCCATGTATATGATCCTGTAATGTCTTTTTCTTTTGTTGTCTTTCAGGACTAATGTATCATAGAATATATGCCCCCTTCTCAGATATTGAGAATGAACTGATATTTGAAGGACTAAGGCAGCATCCCTACATACCCCTATCCAGGGGAGGCATAACAGGGAACAGCGGACTGCACTGTGGGCAGACCTTGCCTGTGAGGTGAATGCCTGTGGCCACCAGAACAGGATATATGAACAGGTCCAGCACCATGCTACTGACATGGTGAATGCTGCTTGATGAAGGGCAGCTGATGTAGCCAGGGATTGTGCCACCACCAATGTCAGGCTTGCAGTGGAACAACCACTCACAGCCACTGAGGAATTCCTGGTGAACCTAGGGGCACGTCCCAGGTATCCATCACACTATTCATTGTGGAGGTGGATGCCACAGTGTCCACAGCAGAGGAGCATGCAGGTAAGCTTACTGTGATCACCATTGTAATACTGTGGCAGTCATTCTGTCAGGTTGTACATACTTATACATGGGTGTCAGTTCTAAGTGCTTTGGGGGGATGGGGTTTAAGCTCCATACTCATAATGTCACCAATACATCAAGTAACACAGTAGCTACTGTAAATGTGAGATATATGCAGGTATTACCTTGTTGTGCTGCAATATGCGTTGCTACTGAGATTACCTCACCTTCACCTTTTTGCAGGTTCATCAGGTATTCTCCCAGGCCATGGTCCTAGTCCTGGTTAGCTTGGCACTGTATTGTTATGGAACATATTCATGCTATTAAAGTTAAGGGCCAAAATAACGGCCTATGTACAATTAATGTTGAGTGCAACCAGAGTAGAATGTTGGTGTGTTCCAGTCTTGAACATGTACCTAACGTTCCTAGAGAGGTTAATCACAGCACTGTAGTTGAACAAACAGAAATACTTGTGCAGTTAAAGTTAAGAGTGAATACACCTCCTGAGTTACATGAGACAATTAATCCAACATGCCTTCTAAAAAGAGAAAGGTTCATGGTACCTAGCTTAGGCATTGAAACGCGTATGTGTATATATTTGTTAAGATAGGTGTACTGGGTGTTAAGTGTTGTTTTATCAAATATAGTGTCATATTGCATAACTAAAAGGTAAATTATACTGGCCAAGTTTCATGTGATTTACCTGATGCACTTGTTATAAAGGGCTTGAGTGGAATGTGTATTTTGTTGTGAGGAAGTCTTTTGTGCATGACAGGAGAGATGAGAAGATATGAGACTGGTAATGCAGTCATGGATCCCCATTATTATGAGTCTTTGTAGAGTTTCCATACATAATAGTGCAGGTATTAATGTACTGCCTTTGTCTTGGTTCCTACAAGTGACCAAGGGGCTTGGAAACTCTCACCCACACAACCTGATGTCAGTGTGTCTTTGGACTCTGATGATGATGGTAGCCACAATGAGGCACAGGCGGGGTTGGCAGGGGCTGAATCTGTCCCAGAGATTAACATCTCTCTTCTGCCCCCAATGTCACAGCACACAGTCAGTATGCCCACACATACCCAGTCCCCAGGGGACACAGATATTGGACAGTCAGAGGGTGGTGACATTGAACAGGGCACTGTGGCAACTATGGCTTCAGTGAGTGTAGACACTGGCCACAGCTAGAGAGTTGGCGAGGTCCCACACAGACAGATTGACAGGGGTGTTCATAGGAGGACTGCTGTCCATCCACCACCTGTTGCAAGTGTCACATTATAGGTCACTCGGTACATGTTTCAGGCCGTTATGGAGATACAGACATGTTCTGAACAGAACACCAGACATATGCTTAGGGTTATGGATGTAGTACAGTCTGCCATCCATGACTGCCTCCACCACATTGGGGACATCCTGGATCAGTTCACTGATGGTGGACTGAGACAGTGTGCATCTTGGACCACACATTGTCTGTACTGGAATGTGTGGTTGGAGTAGGGCATCGGACCCATGGACATAGGTCAGCAACACCATCTGCTGAGACTCCATGTGCCTGTGAACAGTTACGCTCCCGTAGTGGCAGTACATCCAGTGCTACAGAGGGGAATGTGCTGTCCACACCATGACATGACAGGTCATGGGATCATGGTCCTTGGCAGTCCCATGAAGGACACGGTCTCAGCAAACAGCGGTCACTGTCAAGTACTAGCACCACATCTGACCTAGGGCAAAGTGGTGCCAGTACAACTCCTGGCAGAGTCAGTTCCCATGTTCGAGGCCGGAGACAGTGAACTGTCAGTTTTACCATGTATGGTCCAAAGCTGTCCAACATACACATGTGCAGGGTTAGCACTCATCTTGACTGTTTCCATGCACACACATACACCACTGTCACATGCAAGTGACCTACAGACACACACAACACCTCTCTATGATCCATCTAACCTGCTCCCCTTCCTGACTCACACACATGCTGTCAACCATTTGAGTAAGCCTAGGCCTCCTGCAACCCCACACCACACCCTGTGCATGTGATGATACCTGTGTCACATCCCTGTCATCCTTCCCATCGATGCAGGGACATGAAGCTACATGTTTGATGCACAGGGTTACTATATTACTTGACATGTACTTCTGTACTGCAGACTTGTGTTGCCGTACCTCTTGTAGTAGTCAGCAATGTATACTGTATGCTGGCATGTGTCATGAGTATGCAGCTTTTGTGTACTTTATGTTGCATGATGTTGTAGAGGTGGTATTGTTACACAATGTCAGGTATGTCACGGACCTGTGTATGTTTCTGTTATAGGAATCTGAGGGGATAACATATGGACACACGGTGGCAGCAAGGCAGCACAGGATGGCATGGCAGCACAATGGAAATATGACATCAGCAAGGTACAGTAGAATACATGCATGTCTCCATATGTTCATATGTATATGACAGTCTAACAAGGACATTGGCAGCAGTCAGCATACCCCTGCATTCATAATTTGTGATAAGATCCACTACCCTTGTTACGTGTTACCTGTGTTTTTACTCATCTACAAATATACTGTGTCCGGTTCAGACAGTTGGCCATCATCAGTTATGATTGTCATGTTGTTGTGATGTTGTGTAGACACAGTGATACCTATCACCATTCACACAAATCAGGACTAATACACACAGTGTAGTGATATGTATAATCCCAAAGGACAGAGCCAGATAGTCGCTGACTGCAGACGTCATGATGGCACACATGATTGGTCTATACCCATAGCTAACCTGTACTCCCACACTGTCTGCATCATGTACACTCCCTAGTCCCTACCATATGTGACACATGACAGTCCTACAACTTGTCCCATACCAGCCATATTGACAGAGTAGTTCATAACAGGCCTCACAATGCAAGGCACACAGCATCTATTGCACATGCTAACATTCCAGGCTGACACCCACCTGTGATCTGACATGGGTGAGTAACACCATTGGATAGCCCTTGCATTCATACAGACACCACTATCTGCACACCAGCTGAGTGAACTATGGCACCTGTTCTACCCTTGCACAGAGGTGTTGCATCCACTGACCAACATAACTATACAACTCTTTGTGTAACTATCCATAACTGTATGCCTGTAGGGGCAATCTTCACAGAGCAGCTCAGTGCACACATCTGTGGTGTGCACATGGTTGAGTGTACACACTTTCTATGTGTGACAAAGGGTGCATAACTGTAACACATGGTGGAAGTTTCTGAGGCAGTCAGCGGGGACATGGGTGAGGGTACATCAGGCTTTACAATCCCCAGACTGAGCCAAGCCTTCTGACTATACCACCTATTCAGACAGCATGTACAACGCACCCACGTAGGCATCCATGATGCTGTCATTGTAGAGCTCACTACGTGGTCCATTGATAGCAAAGATGCGCAACATGGGGACATCTGACTCCCATAGTTGTTCTGTAAGCAGCAGTGCTCAACAGGGCACAGTTCTGGGTCTTGTACTGCTTGGACTGCATGTCACCACAATACACGTGAGTACTGAATGACTGTGGGTAACACTGTTGACTGCTGCCTGCCAATTGTGAACACTCAGATAGTATATTTGTTATGTCAGTATCCTGCCGGAGGGTATTTAAAACACATGCCTGATAACATACTAATGGTCATGATCACCAAGCGAATATATATGTAGTATCCTTACCATCAGATAGTCCTATATCCCCAGTTAATAGCACATCAATGCAAACATATGATGTACATACCCAGGGTTGAAAAGTGGGCACACAGACCTGGCCACACAGGTGTACACCTAATGTGCCTCAGATCACCATTTCTCTACAGCGGTAGGCAAAACTGCAGGCAGGGACACATATTATTGCATATAACAGGGATGTATATATAAATGTAGCTGTGTGTGTGTGATATGTATATGTGTTATGTAGATATATGGGGGAGTCTATATATCTATCTGACACTAAATAGCGATAGATATACTCTGCATGTGAGAGAGAGAAACTGACAGACAGATATGTATACATATGTACAGACAATTATACATAACAGGTCATTTCACTGATGGGCCAACGGAAGTGTGCTCAGTTTTCCAAAGTGTACAGGCATGCCCAGTGGAACTGTCAGTACTTATAACGTGACTCCAGGCCATACCTGCCTGTACTCCAGTCCAGGATTTTGCATGTTACAGACATTAACATCCGCCCCTGTTTCTGCAGTACTGCACTTTACTCAACATGTCCACTGCATTCCCCAGCTTTCTGCTGTACTAGATATGTGACTGGGGTTGGTAGTGTTACACCACCAACAGACTGACAGTGTGCATACTTCTCAACTCGCCTGCTTTTCACAGAATGTCCAGAGTTGAGCCTCATACGTTTGGTCTGTTCCTCATACATTTGTGGTCTTCTGGTGCTTTATAGACTGTTGACGTAAATACATTCTGCTAACTACAAACAAACAGTTGCATTTCAGAATTTATATCCTTCAGAAAATACGTGAAAATGCAACAACTTTTATTACATCAAATGTCTAGGTTTATGTGACCATTATTTCAATTCTGTCCCTATGTTTGGGCCTTTGTCCCACAAATCTTTCTGGCTTTGAAAATACCAACATAGTACCACTTCATATGCAAAAGATGTGAGTAATTCCAGATTATAACCATCAACACCATCACTCATGCTACCTTACTTAGTCCACTGAGTCACATGGGTCGCTAGACAGAGAGGAGTCATTCATCACACAATCAACAGCATACATGTGTACAATATTATCCTGTATGAAGAGAGACATAAAATGTGTGAGCAATAGCTATGTTACAGCCCTGTGATTGGCTGGTCCACTGTTATAGCATAGCTGCCTTTCTGTTAATGCAGTTATAAGGGTACACTGCTGTGGTGGGGGTGGGGAAAAACAGCACTTGATCAGCTTGGGTAAACAGTAGTCCAGATATCATGTTTTGCCCACTGTTTAACATCTCCCTTGCCTACTGTTGTGAATATTTTAACCATGAGGCCTAGTGAATATTGATGAACACATACTATTGGACTGGGTATCTGTAGTCCCATGTAGATGTTAAATCTGACCACATCACCCACTATATTTACTTGCATAACAGCAGCAGATCTATACATACGATACCTTATTAGAATAATCCTTACAATTAGTGTGCAGGTTAGACTTACCTTGCAAACACAGCAGTTGATAGAACTGTAGTTCAGGGCTGACTCTGTGTGATGCAAGCAGTACACAGACAACACAGGGTTAGGTACAGGTTGTGTGGGTTGCCTGGCATCAGCTATTTTAACATATGTAAGTGCATAGGATTGAGGTGTTGGTCCCTAGGGCCCCAGGTTGTCAGTGAATGTGCTATGCATTGTCTCTTATCCAATGCCAGGGTGTACTGGGCACACCTACGTCTGCCTACAGGGATATCGTCAAGGGGGTCCTCCTCCAGGTCCTCCTGTGAGTGTGGCTGTGGTAACGTAGGCACTGGTGGGGGGCTGTGTATCCCTTCCCTATGCTGATCCTGCCCCATCTGATTCCATAGGATCATATTGTGTAGCATGGCACATAGTGTGAACATATGTGCACATGTGGCTGGAGAGTACTGCAAGGCTCCACCAGATATATCAAGGCACAGGAACCATGACTTCAGCAACTCAAACACATGCTCCATGATGTCCCTAGTTTGTGCATGTGCCTCATTATGGCGCTCTTCATTGGGTGTGTATGTATTTCTGATGGATGTCATCATCCATGGTTCCAGTGCGTAGCCAGCATCCCCCACTAAATGGTCATGTGGGATGTACACCCTAGCAAACATCTGGTACAGCTGTGATGCATGCCAGATATGGGAGTCATGATAGCTGCCAGGGCTACCAGCACACACTTTCTTAATAATGCCCTGGGCATTGCACATGACCTTACAGTTGATGGAGTGGTACCCCTTACGGTTGATGTAGAATCTACCCTCCTCACTGAGTGGTGCCTTGATGTCTACATGAGTGCAATCTATGGCACCCAGTACCTCAGGGTAGTGTGCTACATGGTAGAAGAGTCACATACTGCTGCCTTCTCCTCAGGGGTGTGGAGAAAATAAATGTGCTCACTGGCATGTGGTAGCGTGGCATCCAGAAACTGGTGGAATACCCTGGATGCTGATGCCTGTGAGGCAACCATCATGTCCCCAGTTGGTCTTTGGAAGGTACCTGTGGCTATTATCCTAAGGGCTACACATGCCTTTGCTTCCACTGGGATGGGTTCCCCTCTGTTTGCTCTGGGTCTGAGTTGAGGTCGGCAGAGCTCATGAGTTCTTGTAGTATGTCCCTGTCCACCTTGTAGCACTCTACAATCTCCAGCTCATGTAGCTCCTGGAAGATTACCCTGGGCCTGAACGCTCTTCTCCTTCTCTGCTTAGGCCTATTGTCAGCAGCAACAGCATTGCCTTCAGCATCTAGCACATACAGATGTAGAAGACCTGCAGCAGCCCCTAGCTTTCTTTCAGTTAAAATTCCCAAGTCTGTACTGCAATGGTGCAGAGTATGGGGAAAAATCAGATTGTAAGGTGACAACAGTAATTAATGCATCATTGGCCTTTTATATACTCTCAGCACAGTGGCACATTGTGCAAACATGTGCCCCGTAGCTAAACAAAGGTTAGAAATCAGTGCACACCCCCAGACTTGCACACTCAGCACAGTGGTTTGCCATGCAAACAGGAGCAGCTGTGCTCCAATCAGTTCAGAAGTTAGTGGACAACCCTCTCCTGATGTCAGTTGCCTCTTCTGTGGACACCAACTTGATTCTCTGCCTACACAGAAGGGATCTGCAGACACGATTACCCCATTATGTTATTCAGTAACTCCACCTCATTTGCATAGGGTTCCATGCTCACACCTTGGATACTACACACTTCCAAGCCCTGCCACATTAGCAACAGCACCAATGCACCATTCTAAATACTGAATGCAGGGTCCTGTAATACATTTCTATCTCATTTTATTAATTTTGAGTTTTTCCACATTAGTTTTTTAAATATAAGGCATGTTTGCACAAAGCAGCTCACCATGCAAATATGCCCAGATTGTTAAAAAAATATTATATTTAATGTAACTTTTGAGATACACAGAGAATAGTTTCACACATATTTGTGAGTGCTATGCCATTTCAGTCCATCTATCTGCATTTTTATAGCCCCTTTTGTCTTTTCACAGCCCTATACACGGAATTTTTCCATATACACTACGGACACTGACACCGGGTCTGCAGGTCTGCCTATCTGCTTGCTGAATTGCTCTAACTGCCTCATTTATATGATATTCAGCTGCTTATGAGGTGATTTGCATGCCACAGAACTTCCTGTGTTGGGGCATGCATGTGCACCGCCCACCAGTTCTTACTGGATCACAAACCTGCTTACTTTTGTGTAAGCACCATGGCACAATGCCTATATGGTAAAAAAGACCATGTAGGCTTTATTAAATCCTCCCCCATATACCAACTTCCATATTTAATAAACATAGTGAAGATGAAGAAAGTAAAGGAAACACAATACTCACCGTCCCACTATTCTCCAAGTGTAGCTATCATAAGAGGATGCCTTGTAACATTTAGGCTTGACATTCTCAGCAGTGATCAACTCTTCTGGGACAAATGATACAGCTTCCTAGAAAATGCTGTCCCTCTACTTGGTATCACGTGAGAATGTAATCTGTGCTTTGTTTTATTGGCTAGTAATTTCACTGAGTTGGTTTCACTGTATAATGGTTTCAGAATTTTGGACATTACAAAGCTGGGATGGATCATGTACTGTATTTTCTCTTAAACACAATCAAATTCAATGGAAAAGCATGGTGTTGTTAAAAAAATATATCACAGAGCAACAAGACATAAAATACTTGCAGAAAATCACAAACTCCACTTTATTTTAATGTGTTTGCCTCATCAATTAGAAAGACTTCATCAGAAAGTAGTGTTGAAGTCATACTACTAATAAAATAAAAATGGAGTTTGATTTCCTGCAAGTATTTTGTTGTTTTGTAAGTTTTACTTTTAAATACGGTTTCACTACAGAACCAAGCTAACATGAGGTTTGAAGTATTTGACTCAACGCATCATTTAGACATATATTGTAATTAGCAAGCAGTAAAATTTCAATGCTTTATGTTTGTATTAAAGAAGACTCAAAACCCTCAAACAAAATTATCTAAAGTCAGTATCCTACTGGGACCAGTTGTAGATTCCATTGTAGAATAAAGACTCTAGCTTTAATTTGGACATGCATAGGCTAATAGCTTGCCTTATCCCACTGGGGAGTTTGCTTCATGAGGTATCCCTTCTACTGGAAAAAAATAAATAAGTAAATGTCTTTAAGGTGGTGCTGTATTTCTTCATTTTCAGTAAGAAAAACATTACTCCAAGATGGTAGATATGTGAAACAAATTTTAAACCCAGGGACCTCTTTTGGAGAGCAGAAGTCTTCCAGGATATCACAGGTTAGTACAGGGATTGGCAAAGATATCCTGATGTCATGCACTAGCCTCAGCCCCAATTAGGAACAGTAACCAACTGTTGTACTGCGGTGGTGGTGCTGCGGTAGCGTTGTCGCCTCATAGCAAGACGTTGTCCCGTTCGATTCTCAGCTAGAGCGTCTTCTGTGTGGGGGCATATGTGAATGGGGCATGCCTTCGTTGAAGGTTGTGCATCAGGGCTGGTAACCCAGTACGTAAAAATCCACTACCAATCATTAGCAGACTGGAGTTCCGCTGTGGCGACCCCTAACCGGGAAAAGCCGAAAGACACAAACAAACCAACTGCTGAGTGAATGGTGGCTCGTGGCTCCACAATGGGGGTACAGACAGAGGTTGTGCAGATTTAGGACAAGAAATACAAAAAAAAAGTTTTAATTAGATAATAGCATTTTGTAGATATTAGTTGAACATTGCAACTGAAGCTAAGCCTACTTTCAACAGAGATACCCAGATCCCTAAAACTGTCTATAGCAGTCAGAAATTGATTGTTAATTGAATATTGGTATTCTTTATTGCTAATACCCATGTGCATTACAGATCACTTTTTGGTGTTACGTATAAAGCTCATTAAGACTGAGCAATGTACAAGGATTCCTTGCTCTTGTGAAGGGTTTGTCGGTCTACTATGTCACTTACTAGGGAAGTAACCCCCAAGTCATGTGCAAAAGTACCCAGCCAAATATGCTGACTAGTCAATGAGAGAGACATAAAGCTGTTGAATAAAAATGGGCTGAACATCAGCCCTGGGGTACCATCTTACTAATTAGGCAGGTTTTGAGAATGAGTTCCTTATCATGAGTCGTGCTGTATGCCTCCTGAGCCACTTGTGCCATATTGTAGAATATTGGACTCTTTCAATAAAATAATATTACATCACCAAGTATCTTAAAATAAAATGCATCACAACCACTTCTGGAAAGATGAGTATTTCACTGAAAATAGCAAATCATATTACAGATGACCGATACTAGTAAGAATTTGTATTCCTCTATATCTTGGAACTTCATCATACTGTCTGTGAAACTTCCAATAATAGCTTACAAAACTTACAACAGAATCACATGTTGCAAAGA
Source organism: Protopterus annectens (assembly GCF_019279795.1). Classification (NCBI taxonomy): domain Eukaryota; kingdom Metazoa; phylum Chordata; order Ceratodontiformes; family Protopteridae; genus Protopterus; species Protopterus annectens. Next base: position 636,757,909 of record NC_056746.1, on the reverse strand, counting down.
ATCAATGAATCACAGATATCCTAAAATTACTAAATACAAGTATGAATCAATGCAAAACTGAATGCAATAATATACATTTGAATTGTAAATTTCCATAAATAAATAAGAATAAATAATAATGGAAAAAAACTATAAATATTTGAAATAAGATATAAAAACATATATACAAATGTCCATCTTTTGTCCATCTTTTGAAGGTGTGTTGTTACAACTCCACCAAATGTGAAGGACAGTTGGAATCACCGATACCCAGAACAAAGCATGAGGTGGCACCAATATCCCCACAATGACGGAAGTGATAATTAGAACGTGCAATCCCATCTGTATCAATAACTATCTTCCAAAGTACAACCTGGCAGCAAGGGCAATATGCACTGCTGTCCAGGGTAAGGGTATCCAAATCTACACCTAAATTAGACTGTACAATGTTAACTTACAAAGCCACTCTGCCTTTTCTGTGAAATAGTGTCTCACAGCACACTGGCATCCATGGTAACTGCCTTTCTCACTTCGTACTGTTTGCATAGAAACATACATATATCCCAGGGGAGACTGGCAGAATTCTCCAATTCCACACTGATTTCTTCCTGACTGGGTAGCACTGCCACCACTCTGAATAAAGACAGACACTTACAGTTACCTGTCTCCTCTTAGTTCACCAATTACTATTTCTTTCACTAGTAGTCAGCCAAAGCAGTCTCAAAGAAGTGCACCCCACAGAACAATGGCTATCCTTTTCTCAGCTAAACAGCACTGCATAAATACACTCATAGGTTCATAGGAGGTTACTAGGATAGTGGCCCTGGAGCCTTTACAAGTCTAACCATGTTAATCCCAAGTATCCCCATTTGTTGTTTTTGGGTAGCTCATAGAACAAATTTATGAACATAGAGGGTCCATGATCAACACTGGCTACCCCTGTCCATGAGGGACATGGGTGCCACTCCAGGGGTGAATTTGTGGTTTCCCATTCAATTATCTAACTTGCATTTGAATAGGGCCAGTGAGGAGCTCTGTTTTGCATGAATAGGATCATAGGTGCCGGAAGCTGTTGAAGACTGTGGGGATGGAGGGCAAGAGGGGCACTTATGCCACCTAGTATTGTCTACTTATATATATATATATATATATATATATATATATATATATATATGTGGTGTTTGTGTGTGTGTGTGTGTGTGTGTGTGTGTGTGTGTGTGTGTGTGTGTGTGTGTGCGTGTATATATATATATATATATATATATATATATATATATATATATATATATATATAGGATCCGTACAGATGCTTAACTACATCTTTCACCAAATCCTAATTTGATGAGCATACTAGCGCTAAAGTGCTGTTCACCGAAGCAGCACTTTCGCGTAAGTATGCTTGTTGTTCCGGTCGTACTACAGTGCGGTAAGGGAAAATTCCCTTTTGCTCACTGTAGTGCGACTTCAAAGTGAGAATATTAAAGTAGGGGGGTTGTGCGGGGGTGCAGCGGGGCTTGCCCCCTGCATTCAAGTAGATTGTATTTTTTTTTAACACACTTTAACAAAAGTGTTTTTTTGATGAAAGCGCTTTCGTTAAAGTGTGTTTGGTGGTTTTGGATTCTGGCTTTTGAACTTTCGTTCATATATATATATATATATATATATATATATATATATATATATATATATATATATACATATATATATATGTATGTGTGTGTGTATACACATATATTTATATATACTGTATATATACACAAACACACACACAAGGCAAGGGGAACTGACTTTGCACAATAGTCTTATAACAGCAGGATAAAAGACTTTTACACAGTTAATCCCTCTGGCCAATCAGGTAAAAACACAATAAGGCTTCTACCAGAAATTTCCAACTTGGATGGATTGAATTCCTTGGAATTAGGTTCACTAGCCCTGAAATGTTCAACAAAATAAAGACAAAAGTGCACAACACAGAAAAGCTTGGCATAACTAACATATTACAATACACTACTCTCTTCTCACACTGCATTCTTACAGAAATGCCCCTAAACCAAGAATCAGCAAGCTGCAATTAATATACAAAGTTATAGGATCAAGGGTTCACAGATTTATAGGAGGTTACTATGCTAATGGCCATTTGCATACACATCTGCATAGTGATCATTGATTTCTATGATTGTGGGTGGTATTTAGCATTTTATACTATCGCTTAGTAGGCTGTAGTTAGATTTGATGAAGTTTTTTATAATTGTTGTTCCTGTGAGGGTGTCAGTTCCAGTAGTTACTTCAAATGAGACTGATTTGTGGTCTTACCTAACCAGGGAGGTCATCACGCGTGGGGAAGAACAGTGATCCCACATGTTGGTGAGTACGATGTCCAGAGCATTAGAGCCCCTAGTGGAGTGCAGACTATCGGTTCCAGAGCATTTGTGTTAACAAAGTTCAGGAACCTCTGGGTGAGTGTGTTTTTGCTTGCGTATATCCCCCAGTCTATGGAAAGATAGTTGAAATCTCCCATGACTAAGGTGTTGGGCTGTATGCTGGATTCCAGTAAATTGAGGTAGGTTGTGTACTTATCATTGTTCATGGTTTGGGATCTATAGCTAGCAATGATGTGGTACGGTACTTAGCCAATAGTTAACTGGACATGGAGTAGGTCAAGAGAGTGATGCTGTTTGACAAGTCTTGAAGTGTATTTGGTTTTAATGAAGATGGATACACCTCCACTTTTGGTTCCTTCATGCTCATTTTGAGGTCTGAGCATGTGGAAGGCATTGTGGCCTTGTACAGCCATAGTGCTCTCAGCAGCCTTGAACCTTGTCTCGGTAACTGCACAGACATCAGCATCCTTTAAAGTGAGGAGTGCTTACAGGTAGTGCAGTTTCATGTTTAAACTCATAGCATTAAGCAGCATAACCCTGAGTTTGTTTTGATTAGAGTTTGTCACGTTGAAAATTTTGTTGTTTTGACATTGCCTAAAAAAGGCACTATGGAGAAGGCAAGGGTCTTTGCCAGTATCCAGTTCCTAGGAGGGACAGGTGAAGACCATTTCTAGCAATGCAGGAAGGTCTGTCTACCATATCCTCTCAGGCTGAGAGATACTGTATTCCCCTGGACTGACACCAGAAGCTGAGCCAATTGCTGAAGTCAATCATTTTTTGTTTATATCGTGGCATCATCATGGGTGAGGCTGTGATACTGTTTAGGGCTAGGGACATAACTCTCTGGGACACATAATCTTCATATAGTCCAGAGAGGTATGTCTCAAGTCATTCACTCCACCATGGACTATGACAGAGTCATAACAGTACTTGTTATTGAGTGACTTGAGTGCATGTGTGATTTGTCGGATCCTAGCATGCAAATGTGATAGGAAGCTGACTGTGACCTTCTCCTTGTCCAGAGTGGTGAAGTGGACATCTGTGTGTCTTACTATGGAGTCATCTATGACCATGACATTTGATGTGTTTTGCCATAATGAATAAATAATAATAAATAAATGGCAACAAGGTTTAGCAGAAATACCATTTTCTTGTTCACATCTGTATGCTTGCAGTCAGTACTGTAATTGTAAATTGAAACTCATTCAATCAGCATTTCATCTAAATGTTAAGTTTTAAGACACCTGTGAATAACAGAAATAGAAGACTGGATGTATACCCACACAAAAAGCAGCTAAACTTTCTATCTGTGGCTGGAAGCCTCCCCCAAATATGTGAAAGGACAGAGCATTACAAGTTGTTAAAGAATTGTAAGGCAGTTAGCTTTCTGCCACTATTAATTAAATTATAGTTTGGCTGAAAACTAAAGGTTGCTTGCCATTGTGTATCAAATTCTCAATTAAATAATTAAATACTTCCAGAAAGGTGTCCAATCTATGCTGACAGAATGAGTTTAGTTTTATAAATAAATTGTACTCTCAAGAAAATCGTAGCAATTCAGAGAAAAATATCAGTAGGTTGGCACACAAGGAAAATTAAACGAAAATGCAATAAATATGGGTAGTATGCACAGAGAAGAAATCTTAACTCCAGATATCCAAATTCCCTGACTAGCTTGCTACATGAAGATTGCCTCTCAAAATAAATAGCTAATTCTCAGAGATAGGATGATTCCAAAGGCAAATGTCAGCAAGCACAGTCACACCTTATATACTACTACTACATTTTCTCAATGCTATATCGTGTAATTACATAGCAGAAATCCTCTGCCGGTTCTAGTGGTCCCTGACAACCAGCTCCCCACCCACCCAATACCACAGTTACCAGAGTTTGTCAAAACACTGCGACATCTGCTTCTTCCCAAATGGAGCTTAAAAGGTTCTGGTAGCCAACACATTCCAATCTTGTTTAATCCTCCTTTATTATATTAGAAGTTGCCATCCTATCTTGAGAATCAGTACATCTAGCTGTCTTTTGACATCCAAACAAACAAAAGTGTCTCTTTTTCACAGTGTGAGCATACACTGCAGATAGACATGACAGGGACAGAAAAATAAAACTGAAAAAAGAATACATTCAGTTCATTCTATCTAAAATTCTTCTTTTGGCTTTTCCTGGTTTAGGGTCGCCACAGCAGAGCACCTGTCCGCTCATGATTGGCAGTGGAGTTTTACGGTGCTGAGTTGCCAGCTTGGCACCCAACTTTCCGCAGAAGGCACACACATGCACACCTAGGGCCAATTTAGAGTGTCCAATCCACCTACAGCATGTCTTTGGGAGGAAACCGGAGCACCCAGCGGTAACCCACGCGACCACAGGGAGAACATGCAGACTCTACACAGAAGGCACCCCAGCCAAGGGGTGCTGTGAGGTGACAATGCTAACTGCTGCACCACTGTGGCCGCCCTCATTCTATCTAAAATATAGACACATATTTGTATAAATATAACTTCTATACAAATATATAACATATTGTTTGAGAAGGTTTTAATGTCTAACAATCATCTGCTTAAGTTGACGTATAAAATTAGCTTAGTGATCTGTGCATCTGAATTCAACAAATGTTCTTGGTTACTCCAAACAGGCATGGTGTTATAGTGCTTACCTACCTGCAGTGTAATAAGGCACCTGACATTCAGGTATAATGACACCTGTAGCTACAGTACATATACTTGTATTCACTGTTGTTTTGTAGTTAACAGCCCCCGATATTATATCAGTGTTACAACTAGAACCTTTGACACTATACATGTAGTACTACTCATGCCATTTACTTAGTGAAATATATCACTCTTTTTTATTGTTATGCAGAATGCATATCTCAGAGACTGTCAATAGGATTTATGGGCAATTAAGTGTTGTTAGAAAATAGATCTGGAATTCATAAAGGTTGCCACTAAGTCTGCACTAAATCTTATGAATTTTATACATTTTAATCATATGTGATTTAAGTTTGATGAATAAATTCATTTATATTGTATATATGCATTATATTTGGATTATTAATACTATATTAATATTTATGTGATTTGATAACTTACATCTAAAATGAATGTGGTTTGTCCATTGATTGGCACTGATGTGATTGCATGAAATGTATATGTGTATAGTCATTGAGTTTAACTTTTGTTCTGAATAATTTTATATGCAAGATAGAAGAAAGCACTTAACAACACATTTTGCTGGTTTGAATAAATACTGAACCTTTGTCATTCGAGAGCCATTTTGCCTTAGCACAATTATTCTGGGTTAGCATTTTAAGCAAGGAATAGTGATGTTATATCCATTTGCTCTACTCATGTAAGCTTTTTGCTGGAAATTGTACAATATTACATATGCCACAGGATTTTTCCAATGAGAGGTATAGAGCAGCAGTGCTAAAAAGCTTAGATTAAGACTTGATTACCCAGTGACAGCAGTTTAAATTTTCTGTTGTCCTAACAGCACATGAACAGTGATAACCAAATAGAGCAGAATTGAGCATGTTCAGCAACCATCTGCCATGATTTTAGATGTGTCAGATTCATAGTCAGGTCATGATAATATATTCTAATTGCTCCAGTGCATTACATGAGCAAATCTGTTTGCTGAACTTAGAATTAGATACTTTGTACTCCATGCTGTACATATGATGGGCCAGCCTCCAAAGCACTTTACATTTGGGCTAAGAATCAGCATTGAATCTCAAATGTTATGTAAACGGATGCAAATACAAAATCAGTGTTTTGTTTCAGACATAAATTTATTTGGAATCTGGGGGCACATTTTCAGGAATTTTAATTCATTTATGCCATGTGCTCTGGATTCACTTTCTTAAATGATTGCTGTTTAGAATTCAAAAAGTAGCTTACCCAACACCTCACAATAAATTTCATGTGACAGAATCATAAACTACTACGACAATTTATAGGGTAAGACATCACTAACTGGTGAATCATTTTTAACAGCATTACTGCTGAAAACAGCAGAGCAGCAAAGGCGAGGAAGAGGGCAATACAGCTTATGGTTGGTAAGTATAGCAGCTCTGAGTCTACAGTAAGGTTCAGTTACGGTTATGAGGACGTTCTGGGTTTTTGTAAGAGGTTGTCCCTGTTTATTGATGAAATCAGGTTGTAGAAGAATGCTGGGTGTAATGGAATTACTAACTAAAGGTGGGGTTCAGAATCCTAAAAGTAGGAAATCAAAATCACTTTCACCTACAAACAGCAAAGGTGGGGGCATATATGTCTGAGCACATGCACCACGCTGTGTACTGCATACCAAGAGCAGAAAAAACAGGGCATGCAACAAAAAATGTCTGCATTATCAGCAGTATGAATGTCAGGTCCCTTTGCCATCCCGCCCTCACTACCTTACCCCCTGCAATACAAGGGGGGGAGTGGCATGACAGATACAAACAGAGCAATGAAGACACAAAGTCAACTGGCAGGTGGTGTGTGATATTTTAGCTGACCAAAATTAAACAAAAGAAGAAAAAAATGCATATTCACCACATGCAATCCTTGTGAAGTGAAAGAACAATTCATTAGGCAAGATGCCTTCAATAGCAACCAAAGAATATATGCTTGCTATGCATTACCTAAACATGCTGTTTGTTTTACCTATATATAAATATTGAGAAATCTAACAACTTGCCAATAAAACTAAATTTCTGATATTGCATTTAAGGAATGCATTAGCGACCCCCCCCCCCCCCCACAGACACACACACACACACACACACCCATCATATATATATATATATATATATATATATATATATATATATATATATATATATATATATGTGTGTGTGTGTGTGTGTGTGTGTGTGTGTGTGTGTGTGTGTGTGTGTGTATATATATGTATGTCGATGTACCACATTATCAAAACTCATTTTGTTGACACCATAACATCAAAACCTCACATAGCTGAACTCCCGGAAAAGAGAAAACTGCTTCTGGGAATGTAAGTACTTGGTCACCATTGAAAACCAGCAAAACAAAGCAAACAAAACCCATCACAGTGGGAAGCTTCACCTCCCACACCACCCTTAACTAAATATTCCAACTCTGAGATCGCACTGATGTGGGAAAAAGGGCAAGTTTTCCATGGGGGCCAAGTGGTTACATTCCTGGAAGATGTTTTTCCTGTTCCGGGAGTTCGACTAAGTCATCTTTCAGTGTTATGGTGTCAACAAAATGACTTTCACTAATATAGTGCATTGCATTAACATAATGTAGTAGAACTATACATATATATATATATATATATATATATATATATATATATATATATATATATATATATATATATATATATATGATCTGAAGAATGCAATGGTGTAAAATGCTAAGGACAATGGTGTAGAACATGTTTTAAAATTTCTGGTCTTGCAATTGGTGGAACCTAATTTGGGAGGTAATGCTATCATTAATGCTACATAGAAAGTTGTATATTAACGGATAATAAGTTTACATTCAACTGTATTGCCTTGATTAAATGAGTCTGCTTTTTTTAAAAACAGTTCTTAAAACACTTTGCTTTAAACAGTGATTCTGTGAGATGTATCATATGATTTTTATTATTTAAAATGGTGATGTTGAATTGTTTTGATTGGTATGATGAAGTTCCAGTGTACATGAAAGCATTTACTTTGTTAAATAACATTATCTATATGGGCTTTTGGTTGACAGTCCATTTTTTTCTGTATACACACACACACACACACACACACACACACACACACACATATATCTATCTATCTATCTATCTATCTATCTATCTATCTATCTATCTATCTATCTATCTATCTAATCTATCTGTCTGTCTATAAAATATTTCTCTCTTTTTGAGGGGGGTTGTCATTGTTGTTTGCCCATTTGCCCATCATGTCCAGTTTGGTGTTACAGTAATAGCAAACAAAGTATCATGCCACTAAAGAGGAAAGTTATAAACAACAATAACTAGAATGTATCAGAAAGTTATCAAAACTCACTGTGACACTCACTGATACCATATCACTGGCATAGTGATAGCTAACTGCTTTTAGGACTTAAAGAATGACTAATTATAACTGAAACAAATGGAGTCAGAAGGAAAGTATATCAGGGGATAAAAGTGGAGGAAGCTGTAGTGAGTAATGTTGAAAGTTATTATCAAAATGATACATGATGTTGGAAAAAATGAACTTGAACCGAGTCACACTTTATAACATCAGACCTAAGCATGGTATGGAAGGAAAGCCAAGCATTACATGAAACAGTAAATAAATCTGATAAAAAATGCAACATTAAGGCCAGGCTTAAGTGGCAAGACTAAAAGGTTAATAAATTAAAAGTTGTTGTGATTTTTGTCAAATACCACCAAGATTATACAAAATATTGGTTCTGTCATGAAAATTTAGAGGGTACAGAGGGAACTGACATAGTTACGATTGTGAAGGAGTGGACTGCAGTTATTACTATGCCATTAAAACTGTCAGGCTAAGTAGATGCACAAAATGAACAGGATGGTTGGACTGGGAGAAAAACCTTACCACATCATAATCAAATGTTATAGTTATAATTTAAAAGACTGGGCGATCAGGCAGACAGTAGCACAAAATGGTTTTATGATGGCTAGCTGGAAGGTGTGGGTAGTTGAGGATTTTTCACATATAATATTTAATATGAAAGAGCAGCTCTATCTGGCAATATGGAATATTTGTGGGGAAGGTCTACTAGTGAGGCTCATATACCCTGCCATTGTGAGAACAATATTTATTTATTAAGTTAGTTATTGGCATTTGTTTACCAGGATAGTCCACTGGGCCATAAAGACCCCATTTTCAGTGAAGGCCTGGGGAGAAAAGCTTCATAAAACATAGAACATGTAACACTATTTACAATGTGAAGAATTACAGAAAAATATAACATTACACAGACAAATTAAGCTGTACATGGAAAAAAAATAAATGCAAAAGAAAAACATTAGAAATGAATGCCTTCTTAGGATTACAAAAGTTAAAAATTATATATCAAATATAATATGCAAGAATATATATATTTATTGTAGTTGTAGTTAAGTCATCTGAAGAAATGTAGTTAATAAAGTGGTTAGGGATATGAGTATACAAGTGAAGAAGATATGGCAGGGGGTTGTCCAACAGGATAGAAATCTGGAGGAAGTAGTTACATTTTGTGCAAAAGTTATGAAGAAGAAGATGTCCTGGTGAACATAGTGGGTAGTACTGCTTTAATGGGAAGAGGCAGGTAAGTTAGTTGCTAGTTGAAAGGTAGATAAAAGAGGAGGTACAAAAAGTTGTAATATGGGATATAGAGATGCTGGATCATGTAATGAGGAGACTGTATTATGAAGTAAGTGATAAGGTGGACAGAGGCTAGAGATGAAATTGAGGAAATATTATGAGCCCAGAGGAAGTTAGATAGTTGCAGAACATGGTAAGTAAAGTGACTGCTAGAATAAGGAAGAGAGGGGAGGCAAGTTGTGGAATGGCATTAAAATGATATAGAGAATCAGATTATTGATATATACTGTGCAAGAAGTAAGACAAAGAGACTGAAGAAGGGGTGCAAACACTAGATTGTTAAAATACAGGATGGGATAACTAGCACTCAGAGATGATGAGGAACAGAAGTTGTTGAGAGTGAAAGAACAGATTAGGTTTTGTAAACAGCCAGGAACTGCTGTGAAGTTTGCTAGAAGGAGGAGCATGGTGGTTGGTCAAGGCTGAGGTAGAAGCTATGATGATTCTTTTTGAATGATCAAGTCAAGCAAGAATATTTCTATCTATATATATGTGTGTGTGTGTGTATGTGTGTGTGTGTGTATATATATATATATATATATATATATATATATATGTGTGTGTGTGTGTGTGTGTGTGTATATATATATATATGTATATATATATATATATATATATATATATGTGTGTGTGTGTGTGTGTGTGTGTGTGTGTATATATATATATATATATATATATATATATATATATATATATATATATATATAGTATATATATTTTTATATATATATATATATGGGTCTGGGTTACAACGTCGACAGATGAGAAGACCGACAGCGAAATCACCGACACCAGAAGATCGACGGATGAAAACACCGACGCGGAGAACACCGAGATGGGGAAAGGATGTGTAAGTATGCAGTAGTGACGGACGTTAGGGTGTAAGTAAGGTAAGTGTGTGATGTTGACGGTCTGTAGGGGTAGGGGTGGGTTAAGTGAGTTAGGGTTAGGGCGCGGGTTAGGTAAGGGTACAGTAGTGAATGTTTTGGGTTAGGGCCGGGTTAAGTGAGTTAGGGTTAGGGCGCGGGTTATGTAAGGGTGCAGTAGTGAATTTTTTTGGGTTAGGGGCAGGTTAAGTGAGTTAGGGTTAGGGCGCGGGTTAGGTTAGTGTGGATAGTGACGGACCTTAGGGTTAGGGTTTCGGTTAGGATTGTGGATAGTTGTGTATGTAAGGTTTAGTGTTTGTTTGTTAGGATTTAGGTGTGCTTGTGTTGTGTGTGTGGTTTTTGGTCAGGGAATGTGTTTTGTTTATTGGTTGTTGTGATGATGTGTTGAGTGTGTGCGGTGTCGTGTTTGTGAACTGTCGATGATGTGGTGTCGGTGATGTCGTTGTCGATGTTGTGTGCTGTCGGTGTTATAACCTAGAACCATATATATATATATATATATATATATATATATAAGTCTACTTCCAAATTCAAACATTCAGAAGTATGAATTTCTTATGGTCAAGACCATAAGATTGAACTTGTGAAATTTCTAACCATTTAAATAGAGTTGGCAGTACAGTGCAAATGGTATATTTACCATTGTCTTCTCTGTAGTCTGATCTCGGAGTTGGTATATTTAATTAGCAAGGGGTGTAGGAGGTGCAGGGGGGGGCCTATCCCCATGCAAAAACAAAATATATTTATTTTGTTTTTATTTATTTTTTTAGTTAAATTTCAAGCTTTCACAAGTTCGATCTTATGGACACAACCATAAAAAATTCAAGCTTGTGAAAGTTTGAAATTTAGAAGTAGACCTATATATATGTATATATATATATATATATATATACATACACACACGTATGCATGTGTATGTTCTGATGCATGTGTGTGTGTTTAAATACACTCTTAGGTCATGACTGAAAAAATGGTCCAGTTCACTTGTGTGTGTGTGTGTGTGTGTGGGTTTATGTATACATTTATGCATCTGTGTGTGTTTGTGTGTGTGTGTATTACATGTGCATGTGTTTGTATGTGTGTGTGCATGCATATATATATATATATATATATATATATATATATATATATATATATATATATATATATGCACAAGGCGAGTGGAAGATGTAGTAGTCTTAGACTACAAAATTTTGACCTACACCCCAGTTCTTTGCCACGGTCACCACCAACTTGGACAGTTAATCCTAACAAGATACTACCACAGATGAGCCTAGGATCTCACAGCAACTTATTTATACCTGCTATTTAATACTGCCACCTGTTTCTATTAAAAGAAATACAGGCTACCCCAGATCTTCTTTCTAACTGTATCATATAGCACAAACTACTTATTTTAGTTGACTTAAATATGGACTGCCAAGAGTAATATAAAATTCATTTTCACAGGCTTAATTTCTACTCTCTCCCTAAGCCAACTAACAAGCAACGGAACCAAATCTCATCCACAAAGCACTCATTAGTTATTATCCTCACGAATATTCTAGACATGCTGCACACACTGTAAATTCTTCTAAAGATTATATCAGGGTTTTTTTTTTTAATGCTGATCATTTAAAACAAGAAATTGTCCCCACCATTTTTTTCTACAGAAATGTCCCTGATTTTTCACATATTTCCACAGATGAATTATAGCAAATAAAATAGAGCAGAATTTATACCTTACAGAGCAACTTTTGTAGTATCCACCTTCTTTAACTTGGTATCTCCTATTTGCAATGAGTTATTTCTCCTGGTCCCCTTCAATAAACACACATCACACCAAATTACATTTGACGACCTTTATTAAATTCCATAAACATAACTTTATTGACCAACTAATATTTCAATTTATTAATCACAGCATAAACATTTATAGAACTGTTGAATAGGGCAGCATGACCCCACTCATCCTAACCAAAGAAGCAACATCCTGACCCCCACTCACTTATTTTACTTATCAAGCAGTGCGAAGCTGCTTACTTGCATTTCCCAACTCACTGAAATGAACATCCAGTACTAGACAGGGAACAGAAGAGGGACAAGCCTGCCCCTCTTCGCTGACTACCAAACTTAAAACAACCTCCCCATCCCCAATGTTCCAAAAACAGGGAGGGAGGGAGGGTAGTAAGTTCATGCCAAACTGCGATTCTTTACCCAGTTACACTCACATAAACCCTTTAAGTCCCTCCCTACACTTACCTTATTTCCTCCCACTCATTCTACTTTCCCATTTAACACTTTCCTCCCCACAACTAGTTGTTTTTTCCCCTACCCTTTTAATTCCAAATACTACTTCAGCCTAGACCCCTACCTGAAGATGTCCCTGGACAAACTGGTTTGTTACCAAACCTCATTTGTCCCAGTCCCCTTCAATAAACACACCTCACCAAATGAAATTTGATGACCTCTATTAAATTCCAAAAACATAACTTTATTGACCAACTAATGTTTCAATTTATTAATCACAGCATAAACATCCATAGAACCATTCACTAGGGCAGCATGACCCCACTCACCCTGACCAAATAAGCAGCGTCTTTATGTCCACTCACTTATTTTACTCATCATGCAGCATCCAACTGCTTGCTTGCATTTCCCAACTTGCTGAAATAAACATCCAAAACCAGAGGGCAACAGAAGAAGGACAAGCCTATCCTTCTTCTCCGTCAACCAGCCTGACCAGGCTGTTCCCCCTTCATCCTTCCAAAATGTCCAACAAACCCTCTAAAACAAACCTGACCATACATAAAGGTTGAAATGCGAATCATTTCGTGTGTTCCATCCCCTCTGAACAAAAGGGGATCCTTGCATCAACCTCCCAATGTCCTAATATATAAATACCCAAAGTAACCAGTTTCCTAAATAGCCTAAAATTAAACTGATGAGCCCTTTCCAACACCAAAATAACCACCATACTACCTCTGACCACACAATACTCATACCTGGATATAACCTCTTTAAAATAACAAATCCTCTCTTATCATTCCAACTGTAATGTCAGAATTATTTCCAAATCATAACCTGCCACATGTACCACAAAGGAGCCACGATGCCACCAGAAGCAATGCAAACCCAATTGCATGCCACCCAGGCTAACTGCAGCCCCCTTTGGCCACCAAGAGAGATTATTTTTTTTTTAGCAAACAACCGCAAATCACCATACTCAGTATAAGGTAAGAAAGCATTTGATGATGCACAATCCACCCTCCTAATGACTTCAATCGATTTGCCCTCCCTCGATAAATCCCATACCCTGCCAATGCACCAAGAATGAGGGGAACAACCAACACCCTGAAAACCACCCCCGCATCATATATACACACACACTGATTAGACATCCAATTAATCCCTTTAAACTCTTGGCTAACATAACCTTACCCCTAAACTGACATTTCAGCCTGATCCCTAATAGCTTGCCAATAATGCAACCTAATCTTTCCTCCCGAACTATAACACCCACAAATTGGCTGTACCATGTGCATCTACATCCCAAGCCACATGCTCTCTAGCTCTCATGTATGTCTCTGTGGCCGGCCAACTCAATGCCTGAAACAACTCAATAATGAACCACCACAACCTGCCTGATCATCATCGTTCTTATAAGAGAGAACTACAGCAGCCAACCACAAAAATAGCTACTGACCCAACCACCCCCCATTCTCTACTGAGAACTCAGCACAGCTCCTCGTGGTTGCCAGCAGTGTTCCTGTAGCAGCAGAGACCAGAAAAGACTACCTTTCCAGATTTTAAGTATTTTACTTGGCTTTTTCGGCCTTTTGAAACTTTCGACCACTGTTTTTGCTTGTTTTATCGAAGTTTGCACTGTTTTTACTTTCTTTATAAGCTCAAACTGTTTACTGCACTTGCTAAGTGCTTAAAAGTTAAATTACAGGCTAATACACTCAAGTGTACTAGCTGTTGATAGCAATTAGTCGAAAATTATAGCATTTATTGTGTTTTCTGCCTTTCTGTAAAAAATCTTGAAAAAAAACAAAAAAATATCTTTGTTTTCCATACTTTCCTAGCTAGTGTTCCAGAGACCAGATTTTGCTGATCCCTGGGCTTTGTCTTGGTTCCTGTGTTTCTCCATTTTCCTTGTTTGGTCAGGGGGAAGTTTCTTTACTCACCAGTGAGACTGGGGAGTACTGAGCTGCCTGGTTGTCCTTAGAGGAGTGGTTTAAGGCAGTAACTTGTAGTTTATTGGCCATTTTGGGTCATTTCCTGTCTTTTCCAGCCCCCTGCTATAAAGCGCGCTTTAGCGCGATTTAGCCCGATTTAGCGCGGAGCTGCCACCGTTGCACACTAGGGCAGTGGCGGTTAATCAGGTTTAAACTATTCGGGCTACCTAAAGTCCACTCTTCAAATTTTCCCTTAAAACTACCTTCCTCGAACTATACTACTGATCTAATCAGTGTATCCTATAACTAAAAAGCTTATCTCTACTTGACTCCAAAGTAGACTATTCTCTATCTGTAAAGCCCAGCACTTGCTCCTACAGTACTTATCACCTTGATACAGCACTCTTGTTATAGATAGTACCCCAAAAAGGCAAACCCCATTTCTCGATCACCCACATCCCCCGGAACCTTTTTTAAGTGTTTTTGTCTATTCCTTCTAGCATGTCGAGGGATCAGTTGCTAATGTCCTCTCCTGCTCAGCTGGTGAACCTTGGAATATTGAGGCAATGTTACAATTGCCTCATGTATACAGACAACCCTCTCCTCCTCCCACAAAACACAAATACATGCGAGAGATGCAACTATACGGCCAAACTGGAGGCTGAGCTCTCTCAACATAGGTCTGGCAAGGCCAGACAGGAGGAGAAGGTAACCACACACACTATAGACCCAGTCTCACATAGTACCATCACAACCTCAAATCATACACATAAACACACAAAGACATACTCAGAGGCTCTGATCAAAAATCTACCAAAACAGCAGAGGCCACCAAAGCAGACACCCAAACAACTACCACCTCAGAACACAACACCTGCAACACATAGACCACACAGTCAGAGTGTCAAGCAGTCACAGCCCATAAGGCCAAACACAATGCCAGACACACTAGTCATTGGTGACTCCATAGTCAGACACACTGACGTCCCACTCACCAGACTGAGTAAGGAGAAGGTCACAGTAAGCTGCCTGTCGGGCGCTAGAATCCGCCACATAACGCAAGCACTCAGGTCTCTCAACAGCAGGTACAAGTACGACTCAGTCATTGTCCACGCTGGTGTAAACGACCTGAGACGTACGTCCTTGGACTACATGAAAAGAGACATTGAGGAGCTCTCTGATTATGTAGCCCAAGCAGGTATGACCCTGACCTTGAGCAGTATCCTACCTTCACCAAGAATGATGCCACAATACAGAGATAAGATGATCAGCTTTAACAATTGGCTTAAACTCTGGTGTCATTCAAAGGGGATCCAATGTCTGTCTGCCTGGGATGACATGCTGGACAAGCCACGCTGCATGAAGGGACGGCTTGCACCTGTCACCCTGGGATTCCGGATTTTGGCAAAGGCTCTTGCCACCCCCAGAGTGCCTTTTATACGCAAGGCTCAAATTCTAAACCTACCACCCTAGAACACAATAAAGGAAAAAAAACTAAGAGTAATGCTGCTCAATGCCAGAAGTCTCAACCTCAAGATGCACGCACTCGAGGCCCTTCTCAGTATGGAGAACATCGATGTCTGTGCTGTGACAGAAACCTGGTTCAAGGCTCCTGAGAGCACCCCAGCACTATCAGGTTTTACCTCATATCATGCGTTCCGGCCCCAAAATCCGGACAATACCAAGAAAGGAGGGGGGGTATCCATATTCATCAAGGACACCCACACCTCAAGATTGGTGGCAACGCACGATGCATCAGAGACCATCCAGGTGCAATTAACCATAGGCAAGACTGCTCTGCAATTTGTAGCATGTTACAGGCCACCCTCACAAACTCAGGAACCTCACATGGCTTTCCTGAAAACACTGGAGGGGATAACTGTATCTCCAAACACCATCATACTAGGTGACTTCAACTACCCTAATATAGACTGGGAACACTACTCAAGCCCAAACACTCTAGCCCAAAAGTTCCTGGAATTCATAAACTCAAATGCCATGGAACAACTAGTCACCATCCCCACAAGAGGAGAAAACATACTTGATCTCATCATCACGAACATGGGAGCACAATGTTCAACACCAGAAGTATACCCCTCACTGGTGAGATCAGATCACAAATCAATCTTGCTGGAGGTCCTCATCCCACCCCCACCTGAAATAAAAAAGACCACAGTAAAGAACTTCTCGAAAGCTGACTTCACACTTCTAAAGACTAGTGTGGTCTCCTTTAAGGCCCCCGAGCTGGCGGTAAACATTACTCAAGCCGCTGAATCACTTACAAATGCCTTATACCAGCACCTGCAGGGCTGCATGGATCAGGCAATCCCAAGCAAAACAAAGACTCTTTGTACCAAAGGCAAGCGTTCAGTCTGGTGGACCCCAGCCATAAACAAACTCTACAACAAAAGGAGGAAGCTACTACAAGATAGATCAAAATCCTTAAAAGGTAAGACACCGCTGATTACTATAAGTAAAAAGCTAAGAGCTCTCATCAAATCATCCAAAGCTAATTTTGAGAGAAAAATAGCTAAGGACTCAAAAGACAATCATAAGGCATTCTTTAGCTATGTTAGAAACCTGGGAGGAAACTCCCAGATATGCTCAGAATTAGTTCAAAATGATGTGAAGATTACTGATCCTACAGACATTGCCAACATACTGGCTGACAGGTTCAGTGCAAACTTCTCCCCCCCCCAAAAGGAGAGATATCTATACCAAATGATTGTAGCCCCAAACATCTCTAATGCCCAGGTGAGAACTGCTCTCCAAGGCAAAAAACACAGCATCCATGGGACCTGATGGTGTCCCCGGCTGTGTGCTCCACGAACTCAACGAGGAATTAAACCCGCAGTTAGGACAGCTGTTTAATCTTAGTCTCACCTCGGGATACGTACCCAGGGAGTGGTGCACAGCGACTGTGGTCCCACTTCACAAAGGCGGTGCCTCCACCGACCCTGGAAATTACCGCCCCATTAGCTTGACAAGCCTTATCTGCAAAGCTATGGAGAGGATCATAATGGATCTCATAAATAAAGACATAGGGAATTTGCAGACTTTGGATCCAACCCAGTTTGGCTTTGTCAAAGGCAGATCATGCCTTTTAAACTTGGTTGACTTTTTCGAGACAGTCACCAAGGCCATTGATGAGGGAAAGGCAGTCCATACAGCCTACCTCGACCTGGCGAAGGCCTTCGATGCAATACCCCACTCGGGTATCATTGAAAAACTCATCAGCTTAAATGTAAACCCATACATCACAAGATGGGTTGCAAACTGGCTGAGTGACAAAACCCACAGGGTCAGAGTTGCTGGCACCATGTCAGACTCAAAGCCTGTCACAAGTGGTGTCCCACAGGGCTCAGTCCTGGGCCCACTCTTGTTTGGCATCTACTTTTCTGAAGTACAAGCAAACACAGGAGGGTTATGGCTGACAAAGTTTGCAGATGACTGCAAACTGGGCGCCGTAGTCGAAAACACATCTGACACAGATATCCTTCAGAAGGGTCTCACAGAAACGGATAACTGGTGCCAGAGCCATGGCCTAAAGTTAAATGCCACGAAATGCATAGTCATACCCTTCGGGAAAAACAAGGTTACCCCTAGCTACCATATAGGTGGCAATCCACTGAGCTCAGAAGAAGTTATCAGAGACCTGGGGACCCAGGTTGACAGTAGCCTTTCATTCGACACTCATATTGCTAAAGTAGTTAGGAAGACCTTCTACATTGCCCACCTTATCATGAAGGGATTCACATCTAGATCACGGGAGGTCATAGTCTCCCTATACTCATCACTCATCAGACCAATGATTGAGTACAATGCCCCATTCGGAATGTATCTGACCTGACACTTGCAGCAGCTGGAGAGGCCACAAAAGTTCCTCACCAAAAGGATAAAGGGTCTCAAAAATCTGTCTTATGCTGCCCGACTGAAAGAACTCCAGCTCTATTCAGTTGCCTACCACTTGCTCAGAGGTGACCTGTGCCTGACATACAAGGTCATGTCAAACCCAGATTTGATGAACATGCTTCACCTCAAAAAATCTAGATCCCTCAGAGCCACAAGGGCGGGAGACTTAAACCTCAACACAGTTATTAATAGGACGTGCTGGAGGGATAGATTCATCACCCAAAGACTCCCTATGCTGTGGAACAAAATCCCGGTATATGTGAGGCAGAGCACCTCGCTGGCCTTGTTCAAGAGGAATCTTGACCAATGGATGGGAGATCGCAGATACACCCCAGGGATTACCTCAGTGTCACTGCTCGACAGAGGCACAGCAAAATAATGGGCATAGTTTCTCCAAACTAAAGGGGTGGCGTAAGCCACAAAACTATGGGCTAGGCTTGTAAATGCCCTTGGGCAGATAGCCTAGTATGAACCTATGAACCTATAATATAATAAACCCCTTACTTGCCCTTAAATACAACCTCGATTAAATTCTTCTGCAACTTCATCAGCTGGTCTATATCCTGTGTAAATGTAATATCCTACCAACCCACCTACTGTGCTCCAAAACCCTCCTAAACAGAACCACTGAATAAGTAGCTCACCACCCATCTCTATAAATTCACTCATCCATTGTCAGCACATGTAAATTTACCAAGTTGCCTCCCTGTACTAGGCATGCCTTAGTGCTGTAAGTCCTATAACCATGTTTGCCCAAGATTAACTTCTCAGAATATATACAACTCTCTCACATACCTCTCAACCACTTAGAGCAAGAAATCTGGAAAAGCCATAAATAAAAGTTTGAGAAAGCCCAATATGGGGACCATTTTAAATATCATTATTACAAAATTAGAAAGTTGATAGAACAAGTTTTGAATTAGCATGAATTTTCTGAAGGGTAGGAACCATAAACTCAAATGTCTGTCATTATTTTCTAACTTCAGTCTTAAATGATTTGACATTAATTTGCCAGATAAACAGAATTTTATGAACGGACTAAACATATCAGGCCAAAATCTGGATGTTCTGAGGAAATCTGTACCGTCGAGAGGTAAACTCCTCTACCTGATTCTTCAGTGACTTAGTACCTGAAAACCCACCTACGATGCCTAGAGATGAAGTACTCTGACAACATACTCTACCTGAAAGGTGAGCACTGCCATGATACTGTGCTCACAATTACTGTGCTAACTGCTGTGAAACACCTTAAACCCCTGGACAACTTTAAAACCCCCAAAATTTGCTACATCCTAATGGTAGTCCTGGCTAGCACCCTAGCCATGCTACTCAGGGCTAAGCTGCATATTAGGTATACGAACTGTGTCATCTCCTTCCCCATGAATAGTAATCACCTCATCACTATCATAATAATCCTTGACCCAGGAAATGGATAACTCCTTCTCAAATAAGCCCCCTACCACTGCAGTGAAAACTTACCTAGTCACCACTACTCAAGGTTACTGCACCAACTTACCCGCTACAACCATCAATATTCCCCACCTGCCCTGTCACCACCAACCAGAACACTACTCCTGAGCCATAGCATTTCCTCAACTTCACGCTGACAGCAAAACTTGCCTCTATCCCTAACTTTGTCATGGTTCGCTCTATATAGTCAGAGATCATGCAACAAAGCCACACTGCCCAACTAAAAAACCTCCAAATCAGCCAAAGTGATTATCGAGCTATGCTTAGCTTGGTGACCTGTATGAAGCTGATGCATACCCCTCCCATCTAAAGTTTCCAAAAAACACACAGAAAAGCCCACCCAGGTATCGGCAGTAGAGTAAATGGCTGTCCCCCACACTAACTTCACTACCCCTATCCATAACCTCTCCTATCTACCTGCATCACACCAAGACTCTTTGACCCTCACAAACCTCACTTGCCTTCCTTTTCATTGATTGCAACCTTAGTTGCAGTCCCTACCCTCTCAAAATTGAAACTCGCAAGTAATCAATGGATATTACCAAGGAGAGAAACTTCATGCAATAATATCATCTTTACTTAAACCTCATTCCAATATATATATATATATATATATATATATATATATATATATATATATATATATATATATATATATATATCCCTAATCCAAGCCAACAAATCCTTACCATCAGGAGCCCCTGGCACAACCTTTCTCTGCCCTCTGTATGAATACAAATACCTACCCAACTTCCCCACCTAATATTTTCCTTCAGCATTAAGCAATTACTTGGTGTAATAAATGCACCCATCTCTTGTGCTAAATGGTATGCTCCCATAGTGATACTCCTACAACCTGACCCAGTCCTATGATGACTCCGGCCACTGATAATGCAACCTGAGCTTCAGTCCTGCTGCTCCATGCACAAAATCAAAGACATTACCTTGCAGCTGCAGGGCTCTTTCCTGCAGCTTCTACTCAAGCCAAAAAACTCTCCATGTTCAGATGCTCTGTTCCTTCTACCCACTCTTATTCTTCTGCTCTCGTTGTGCCCACTGCTGGCCTGCAATTACAACAACCCATGCACTCACAAGCACAAAGGCAAATCCCTTCATGTCACCAAAAACACCCACATGTATCACCACCAGTCCCAAGAATGGATATCACTCCATCAACGTAATCAATTAAACAACAATTAGAGCATGTCTAATTTACTACAGGACTTCACTATTGGAAGAAGTTTAGGTTTCTGTTCCTCCTCGTAGTATTCAGGGTGGAGACTGCTTGTAAGCATACACAACTAGTTGTGTAGCTCAAGTACTCATCTCACATGTACAAGAAACCGTAACTAAACAATGGCCATCTCAGAAAATGCATAAGCTGCCTTGTGTTTTTGCCAGTCCTGAGATGGAACAAGAAAATCTTCTATGCTAAACCAATGCTCACAGAATGAAAGCATCCACAAGTAAGAAAACAAAGTACATCCCCCACTGTGTCTGTGTGGCATACAACCACAATTCATCACAATATACATCCTGCAATAGACCCCAGCCCACCTTTGGATATACAGCTGACAACCAAAAGACCAGCTGCCTTCACAAAACTCACACCCAAGCCACCCGCACTTTGTGATGCAACCTCAGACTAGAAGCAATCACTCCAACACCAACAACTGTACCACAATACACCATCAATGGTCAACCGACATAACAATCCAGCAAGCCCCACCATGGATGACCACAACCCAGGTACTGAACCAAGTACTTCAAAGAGTTTCCTCAGTCAGAAAAGCTCCTGTCAGGGGGAAAGAAAAATAAAATAAAATATATTTAATGAGTTTTCTGCAAACTCTTGGAGTAAACTAACAAAATAAAACCCTTTACCTACTGTAATAGTAATGGGTTGATGCAATCCGAGTGAACGTGTGTGTGTGTGTGTGTGTGTGTGTGTGTGTGTGTGTGTGTGTGTGTGTGTGTGTGTGTGTGTGTGTGTGTGTGTGTGTGTGTCTATGTGTATGTCCCTAACTGATGAAGCTTACAAACTTTGCCTGGAAAAACAAAGTGCAAATATATGAATTAAAACCTTAAAGAAACAAACTACAATGACGATATGGCTGCATGCCTTTCTTGGCCATCATACCACTCTCAGCTATGTTCCAAGACTTTAATAGAAGCTCCTAACAAGAGAAAGAGTAAATGTAGACCCCAGCAACCATGGCAGGGCCCAGGAAAATGTACTAACTTAACATCAAAACAGTATTCATTTATCTGACCATCTGCCAGCCATGGCAAAGACAGAATGCCCACCCCACCAAACACAGTCCAAGTTCTACCTGTACCAGAACAACCACAGGTTGTCACGAACGTGTCACCTTACAGTAGCAAGTTCACGCCAAAATGCAATTCCTTACCCAGTTACAGTCACATAAAACCCATTAAGCCCCTCCCTACACTAACCTTATTTCCTCCCACTCATCCTACTTTCCCATTTAACCCTTTCCTCCCCCAACTAGTTATTTTCTTCCCCTACCGTCTTAATTCCAAATACTAGTTCAACCTAGACCCACACCTGATGATGTCCCTGGACACAGTGGTTTGTTAGCAAACCTCATTTACACTTAAACGTATTAGACTGTAAGGAAGACTTGCTCCATAGCTAATGACTAAGTTGAAAAAACTCAAGAAAAACAACAAGGACAGCTTGGAAGGCTGACACCACTGCACTCTACAGTTTTATTTTCTTGCATTTGTATGATCAAGCAATCTTTTTATTCTAATTATATTATACTCAAACAGTTCATGACGCTATGTATGTTTGTATGTAACTGCACACCTTCTGGAACTTTTCTTCCTGGACCACTGCTGAAGAGGGGTTTTCTATCCAGTCAGGCTTTCCCAGTCAATAAACGCAAAAAGGAAAGAATCGTGATAGGTTGTTAATTCCAAGACCTGTGTCAAGACATCAGAATAAAATCCTGTACACTCAAGACTAACTACATTAGAGAAATGCAAGAAACATATCTCAGACAAGATAAACATTTCTGAAATACAGTAAAAAAATTGCTGCAAACAAAATATTTCCCAAATAAGCAGCATTTACTTCACTCAATGTCAGCATGCTGAACAAAATTAAACACAATGTCACATTGCACCCCCTATATGTAACCTTTTCTAATGCCACCTAGGCTGTAACTTCTTCCATTTTCTTACATAAGTATTTGCAATATCCTGGCTTCGATTTCAAGAAAAATTCAAAATGCCATATACAGAAACTTTTCGACAAAATACATTGCACATATAACCATGGATGTCAGGCAAGTCACCCCAAAGTATTGCAGCATCTTCTTAATTTACAGTCTTACCCTCACTGCATGCAGCATTCTCCAATGTTTTAAACACACATTATTTCTCTGTACAGAGTTGCATTCTCCACTAATGCAGCATTCTTCTGCACAGTCGAACATTTTGCGCTTGCTAGCCAAACAACCTGAAGAGCAATCTATAACTGAATTTTGGAATGTATCCTTAAGTATGACATCCTCACACATAACATGCTTGGGGATACAGCAAGAAACATAGCACTCACATTAAAGTCCCTATTTCTGTGATGCAATACTATGACACTCAGAAGCACTTTAGCTATAATGAGGAACAAGGAAATTATCAGCTATTTTACATGTTTTGGAATCACCGTTAGCAAATCAGCACTTTCCTGCAGTAGTTCGCAATGGCAGCTGATGCATTATGTTAACATAGACCAACCTCATTCAATCTCCCACACAAAATGCATGCATTCAAATTCAAACACATATAACACATGCCCCATATCTGTCCCTGTTTTGTCAGAATATCCCCAATGTCCCTATTCTTCTCCTGCCCTGCTAAATCACAGTTTGCTATACTCAGCCATTAATGCCAATCATTAGAATTTCAGACTTCATAAACTTCAACAAATGCATGGTGGTGAACAAGCTGTTATAATAGCAACTTTCTGTTTGTATGAGAAATACTTAAAATCCATCCCTTATTGTGTGCCTTTGTCTCACCATTCATTTTGCTTTTCTGTAGATATCTTGCACTATGAGGTTGAGCGGTACGCTTTATGTTCCCTGCCCCTCCTCTTGGTAATTAATTACTGAATAATGCCCAAGATCCTCATCATATTGCTGTACTAACTGCTAAGTTAGTGCAGGATATTACTGCTGCTCTCTTCTGTAGCAAGGGTACGGGTTCGAAAGTCTTTCTCCCTTCTCCTTTGTCATTAACTTCTATTTTCCCCATCTTATATATATTTTACATCCTGGTTTCTAGAGGTGATACAGAGGACTAGCATCCTCTGTGAGAGGTAAGTTGGTGCAAGCTAGATAGTACTGATAATAATGTGTTGCCTACTGCTATCTCCCTTGACGTGAAATGAGCTTTTGATATTGGGGACCATAACATGTTACTGGAAAAACTACTCTCTTGTGTCTTATTTGATGAAGTAATTCTGTGGTTCAAAATCCATGTCTCAGAAAGAACTTTTAGGGTGGTTGAAAGTAATATTGAAACAGAAGCATGCTTTATATCCTTCAGTGTCCCCAGGAATCTGTTTTGAGCCCACTACGGCTCTCACTTTTATAAAATAACCTACTTTCTGATCTTCCTCAGACAGTCTTTTTTGCAGTGATAAGACTGACAAATTAAATCCGGCAGGAATTTACAACCAACAATTGATTGCTTGAAGACTACAAGAAGATTTTAAACTTGTATGCGACTGGCTAACCACAAAGTGATAAATAACACAGCTAAAATTAATATTATGCTCTTTGAAGCTACAAAATGGCTAAAGAACACTACTAACATTACAAAATTTACAGCTCTAATGGAACTCCATTATCTGCTATTACTTCTTAGAAATACCCAAGAACCGTTATGGAACCTAGTCTTTCCTTTACTCCAGAAATAGAACTAACAATTAATAAGGTCCTAAATACAGTCAGTATTATTTATAGAACATCCAGTCTTCTTGCACAAATTGCCAAACGTGCTTTAGCCATTAAGATAATGTTGCATAGGATTTTGTATAGGCCCCTTGGTTTTTTCACACAATTCTTCTTCAAACAAGAGAAGTCAAAATTGTTAGATTCATTCCATTAGGCTTACAACAGGGAGCACCACTGCAAAGCAATTACCAAATGTCATTGTTCGCCAGCTCCATAGGGCCTAACTAGTCTTAAATAGTCTTACCATTAAAGTAATAGAAAATAGCTACTGTCCTCCACTATGACTATTACAAAGAGAACAAGCTTACCAATTAAGAAGCTCCAATTCATTCACACTAGTTGGACCCCACGGCACCAGCTTGTGAGAATACCATTCTTAAAGAAATTAACAATAGCATTGACGTAACACTTTTCAGGAAACACTTAAGAAAGCAAATGTAATTAATTGTTCTAGGAATGTAGGCTAATCACATATGTAACACAGTGTCATAACAAATGCTACCACTACATACCTCTTAACTGGCATTATACGATACTAACAATTATATATATATATTATATATTATATATGTACTTTCTTTACTCACCTTTTTATTTACATTTAGGCAATCTTTGTCCTTCATATGCATATTTCTACTTGACATGTTTCTGCACTTCTCTATAGGAGTTGTTTAATTCTACTTATCAGTCTCATGACTTCCGAGCAGTTGTATTTCTTTAAACTTTTCAGTTTACGACACAGTTCCTAGCTTGTAATGCTCATAATGAATCTCACTCATACAAAAATTCGATCATTTATGTCATCCATTTGTTCATCCAAGTTTTTTCATCGTTACTGTTACTTTTAAAAATAAGTATCTTATTTTTGCCTCTGTGTTTATTTTACATTATTACATATGCTACAGAATATATAATTAATATTTTCTAATAATTTTCAGTTTTCTGTAATTCTTTGTATTGTACACTTTTTATCTAGCTGATGGCCCAGGTTATGGATGAAAATAATCACTGGACAAGTTCACTTACCTGGTTAACAAGAGGAAACTAAATAGCGCAGCCTTATGAAAATGGTCTGATCTCATTAAAGCATATACAGTTCCTTCTGTTACTAGTAACATTCATTCCCTTTTCAGTCACAGACACAGTTAAGATTGTAATAATATTTTATGAGTGAGTAAGTCTCCTGGGCCCCCTGTGAGGAATACTGTACCCCCTCATCCCCTCCTAAAAAAATAATCAACACTGAGGTGACCAAAATTCACAGAATGAAAAAAAAATTGGTCTTTCCCTGATGCACTGTTTACAAAATTCTTCCTAGGTGCCTCACAGCTAGACTAACATTCCCACTATTGGTTTGCTAGGTAGACACTACTAGTTATAGAATTGATTCAGAAGTTCTTTAGTAGCCTTCATTCATGAGTGGGTTTGTTTTAGTGATAGATTTACGCACTCTTTGGTGGTTGGTTTCAGTCCAGATATACACAAAATAGTTCTGTGAGTCATTCTTACCACACAGAAGGACTGAATAAATTCCAATGGGACATTTTCATAAGCCAGATTATGCAGTTTATTCTCACTGATCACTTTAATGTTCTGTAATTTTATAACATACATTCTTAGACTTCATGTTATTAAGCCTCACACCAGTGAAAGAAAAATCCTTGGCTGTCTCCTTAATATCATGTACAGCATCAGACTGACCACCCCACCTCAAAACATGTGCGCGCGCGTGCGCACACACACACACACACACACACACACACACACACACACACACACGTGCGCACAGGCACACACATGCATGAGCACACACACACACACACACACACACACACACACACACATGTGCACACACACACACACACACACACACACACACACACACACACACACACACATACATGCACAATGATTCAGATTTGGCTTAGTAAATTCTTTTTTTTACTACTGCAGTTACATATACAAATTTTCTAACTATTGTCTTTCTGTATTCATCATGATCCCATATATATATATATATATATATATATATATATATATATATATATATATATATATAAACAATATTAACTACAGTGTTATGTTTTATCCTAGCTTAGACCTCCCCATGAAGACTGGCTTCACCATAAGAGACATGCTGCTCTGCAGAATGTCTGAACTAAATATAATATCAACGATTCTGTAAGTTAGAAATACTAGGATATGGATTTTCATGAAGATTATATTTTAGATACACATCTAATAAAGAGGACTATGATCACTTGAAAATGTACTAATTTGCATATTATTATATAATGTCAGAAGCTAAGCTTATATGAGTAATACCCTTAATGTGTGCATCCATAGACTAGTAGTATAAATATATTGTCAGACTGTGATAATTTGCCCATTCAACATGCATATAGAAAAACAGTGACATGATTAATTTCCAAGATCCCATAGATGTCACTGTCAGAACTAGTGATGACAAAACTAAGATGTTCATTAGAAAATATATTTTTAAATGGTAAACATTTGTTGTATTACTTTACATGGTTGCACACATGGCCTTCTTGCTGAAGAAGGGATATTGCAGTACAAACTGCAACTGTTTTGAAAATTTTAACGAGACTTATTGGGAGGGTTTAATCAAGAGAAAAAAGCCACATAAACATATTAGAGAATGCAGAAAAGTGCAAAGTTAAGACACAAAGGTGATGAGGAAAAGATTGTGAGGATTCTGAACCTCCCAACTTTTGATAAACAATGTGTTACGTGAAACATTAGCTGACACTGAAAAAGTATATAATCAGATTCCAGGATTGCTGTCGCTAAATAATGGCACACATTTCAGTTTCAAAGATCCTGTCTTTCATAAAATGCATGCTAACACAAATCATATTATTCTTGCAACCTTTTAAGTTTATAAGAACAATATTTAAAATATTTCCCTATTATCAGGCCTTTGTCCCCCATTATTTTATGCTCTGTCCAGATTTCTTGCACTAAGAGGTTGAGAGCTATGCCTATAAGTTTTTGTGACCATATAAATAAAATGCTTTACTTTTGCACATGGAAGGAAAACAACTATAAGAGATAAATGTAGTAATAGGTAGACCAGATGACAGGTTCCAAGATGTTCAAACTATATCAGACTCCACCATCTGCTGAGGAATCCGATTACTGTTCAATAGCACAAAATCTGATAATTTAATGATATGTCTGGAACCACAGATGAATCTTTTATTGGAGTAAAAAGATCTACAAGTTGCACACATCACCATGTGCTTTCTCAAGCCTGACCATTGGAAGAAAGGATACAGCATACAGCTTTGGCTGGTGATTACCCTAGTTTTAAGTTTAGTATTTTAGAAATAATATATAAATCAGTTAGAGGAGGGTGCTGTAGTTAATACAGTGCAAAGTACAATTTTAAATAGCACAGCTAAACCAGATATTACTAATAGTACCTATATTAAAACAGTGCCCTTTAAGAAGATGATCGCTAATTATAATTGTGATTATGATATCATTGCTTTTAATCGGTGAAACTATTTAAACAAATTTTGTTAGTAATGTTTTAATTACTTGGAAAAACACATGGTGATGTGCAAAAGCTTGTATATCTGTTTATCCCAATAAAATATTCAGCTATGGTTCTGGACATGTTGTTCTATCATTTGATTAAAATATATCAGACAAACTCAGCAGTAACCTTGAATGTAAGAAAATTAATAAAGTATTAAATTTACAAATTCAGGAATGCCAGAAGAAAGATTCCATAAAATGTACTACGCCATGCCAAAAGCATCAGCTAGAAGCTTTGAATTTGCTGATATTAATAAAATACTAATGATAATGTACTTCATTTGTGTGAATCCTCGTTGGCCTGTTTGTTGCTATTACTGTTATTATTATTATATGATTAGATATATCCAGGCCCATCTGTGTGATATTCCAATACATGCATCTATAGAGTTTCATTGCAAAACCTTACAGTGTGTGATGATTTGTTTAGCCATTTCATATGCAGAGAAAGTTATTGATTTGTCATGGATCCATGGCCTTACACATGACACTTGAGATGTAGCAATCGTATCGTTCAAATAAACTTTGAACATGTTTTGAGTAACCTGCCATTTTCAGCAGAATCTGAGTAAATATGACTATATGCCTACTTCTTCTTTGGCATTACCTCATATCTGCAGTCTGACCTGATAATCTTAGCACAAACATGTACGAACGTGCACATACACACACACATGTGCACACACACACACACACACACACACACACACACACACACACACACACACACACACACACACACACACACACACACACATGCTAATGCACCATACACATCACAGAGCCAAATAACACCAGAATGCTAACTGAACTTGAGTCAATTTCATCACAGATGCACAGATGGGTGCTCTGCCTCTGTGTCAGTGTGCTGAATTAACTATTTAACTATAGCACATAACTGCAGAATTAGTTTTGCACTGGCCGCCGGTCTGTGGGTTACAACAATCAGACCTCTCACATGATTTATTATTATTATTACTTAAGACTACACATCACCACTGAAGAGAGGGTAGTTTTATTCACTACTCCAGTGAGGTGATTTAAACTGCAAGTGCATTGGAAGGATAGGTACAAATTTGTTACTTTGGATGATATTCATTGGTAACCTCTACTACAGATAATGTGGTACTATGAGAATATCTTTC
The DNA here is from genome assembly GCF_019279795.1 of Protopterus annectens. Classification (NCBI taxonomy): domain Eukaryota; kingdom Metazoa; phylum Chordata; order Ceratodontiformes; family Protopteridae; genus Protopterus; species Protopterus annectens. Next base: position 636,728,075 of record NC_056746.1, on the reverse strand, counting down.
AATTACTGACTACCAGAAATCATTATTAGGGTAAGAAGTAGCATTCAACTTTGGAATATTCATGATTCATTATTAAAGTACATGTTATCAGCAAAGCAGAAATGCCACATAATATTGGCTTCAACAGGAGTTAAAAATCCTACTGAATTATCAAAAATATTGCATAATTCCAAAAGATGTACAATGTCTCTTAGGAATACTGCATTTATTAGGAGAAAATTAAAGTAATATATAGTACAATCAGAAGGTATGAAAAATATAAAGTGACCAAGGACCTCTGCCTAACTTACGGAGCTATAGCTTTGCCATCTTACGTTATAGCATTAAAAAAAATTATACGGAGGAGTGTGTGTTCCATGACAAACAGTGTCACCTGGAGTTCTCTAGTTCATTAGTATAATATTTATTTATTTATTTATTTATTTATTTTTATTTATTTTACATTTGTTAACCGGGTTAGTCTGGCTGAGCTTTTGGCTCATTTTCAGCAGAGACCTGGGGAGAAAAGCTCCTCAGGACTAGAAAACAATTTATTAAATTGTAGTAACAATCAGCTGACTGCGGTGGTGGTGCTGCGGTAGTGTTGTCACCTCACAGTAAGATGCTGTCCGGTTCGATTCTCAGCTAGAGCGTCTTCTGCGTGGAGACATGCGTGAATGGGAGTACCTTCATTGAAGGTTGTGCGGCAGAGCTGGCAACTCGGTACGTAAAAATCAACTGCTTATCATTAGCGGACCAGAGTTCCGCTGTGGCGACCCCTAACCAGGAAAAGCTGAAAGATACAACAACAACAACAAGTAGTAACAATTACAAGCAGAGACCTGGAGAGAGAAAAAGCTCCTCAGGCACTTCAATTATACAGAGTATTAACAAATGGCAGACAAGTATGTGAGTTGTTACAAATAAGGTTTTAAACAATTAGCAGAAGAAATGTGACTAGTGTTACAATATTATTTAAGCTGCTTAGAGCAACATGAGTTAATAATTAGGCAGATGCTTATTTAAAGTGGGTAGGATCTAGTTGTAAAGGAGTTTGGAAACAAGAAAGGAAAGTAAGAATGGCTAGTAGGAGATGTAGGTGAGGTAGTATAGGAGACAGACTAGACAAGTAGGTTGTTTTGAGACTGTACGAATTAAGAGTAGTTGGAGAGAAAGGAAGGGAAGAGGTAGAAGAGGCAGGGGATATATCTTGCGTATCACACAAACTTAGACTTCCATTTGTTCCATTTATCTTGTTGCAGCTTGGATTATTTTCCATTCACTTTATTGAGATATGGTAGTTTTATAAACAGTGAGGATATTTAAACATGGCTTTAGAAAGTCTAATTGTGTGAACATTAACCAGTTTAAATACCACCTTTAATTTCAGGAGTGTGCTTAAGACCAGGCAATAACAATAACACTTCTTATTAACTCTTTAGTGTGTGACATTTATGTGTCCACTACTTAAAATTTGTTTTAATTCTGTTTTTCTCTGTATCGTTTTTATAGATGAAAGCATCTGCTGAAGTACTTCAATAAAGTGTCACCCTTAGTTTGTTTTGATTTTTGAGTATTACTCATAACAAACTTCAACTAAAGGATTATACTTTTGTTCTTTGGTTTTACTGTTTTACTTTTTTCACTGTGCATTTAGCTTTACTGGGTTTGTTTTACATAGGATGAGGTGCATATGTGTCTATGTGTGTGTGTGTCTGTACACATGCGCATGTATGTGCATATATGCATGCGTGTGTGTGTGTGTGTGTGTGTGTGTG